>NW_028090025.1:9787761-10009633 GCF_014824575.4 Sturnira hondurensis
AAAAAAAAAACAAAAAAAACTTTACCTTCTAAAATGTGCATCCTGACAAGTTCAGAACGATCTGGTCGGCTCCGAATCTTGTGCTTCAAAAAGTTTTCAGTCTTTAGGGGGAAAAAAGAAAGTCTTACCACAAACTGTTTATGACTTATTGTAGTTTTACATATTTTTCTCTCAAGGCACTCCATTGAAATTAATTGATATCCTTTTGGCCACGATTTTGAGAGGAAGGAAAGAGCAGAAATTAGTACTCTGAGAAACTATTACCCAATACATGATTTAAACTACAGCCTTTAACACCACACAGGGACTTGGAGTGTGTGCTGGAGTAAAGCAATCGGTTTATAGACTTTTCTTTTAAAACTGGGCAAAAGCAAAGGCTCTGATTTGGAAGCTGATTTTTGAACAGACATTAATTTTGCTTATTTGAATGACTAAAATCAATAAAATTTAATCTTCAGGTCAAGTGAAAAATCCACCTATATAACACTTTTCCTAAAAATTTGTTATGTATTTTCTTTGATGAGTTCATCATATCCTTGGCCATATTTTCTTACTCTGAACTGTATTCAATTCCAAATAGGGTTTTAAAATGGGTTTTATATTTTATAAGACTCAAAGAGAGCATTATTGCACCCTGAGAAAATGCTAAAGAAATTTTTAGAACATGCCTTTCATAAAACATGATAAAAGTTTTCCTTAGAATAAAAAGAAAAATGTACATTTTAAAGAAATATAATAAATATCAATTAGACGTGTAACTATGATAGTCAACCCAAAAAATAAAGCAGAGTGGAACACAGGCCACAGTCTTTCACTCGGCCAGACTCTCCGACTCTTGGTCAAATGTACAGGGGGTACACAGCAGGGCCTGTGTCCATCTGCTGGGGTAGCACACTGCAGAACGACTCTACTATTATTCTAAAAACTATGGTTATGCCTTGGAAGCAAGAAAGTGAAAAAATATGATTTGTTCTTTACCTACAAAATTAGTCACCGGTTTTAAAAGAACAAAATTTGAATGTCATGTATTTTCTACCAACCTCCAAGATAAAACTACCCCGAATATATTACTCTATATACCATATGTATCCTGAAAATATACTGCAACTTGTCCACAGGCACTTTGAAATAAAAGAGAGAAACAGAAAAGTAGAACATTTAAAACTGAGATTTCTTACTCTGGCTCGTTCCAAGCTTTTTATTTGCTCATGGAATGCCGCTGGGCTCTTCAAAGCTGTGAAAGGAAAAGAAATCGGTTTCATGGTATAAATAGAGGAGTTAATACTTCAGTCAAATGTTATATATATTATGTCTTGTTGATGTTTCGTCTTGATCATATTAGCTTGCATGTACAGTTCTATTTATTTACTAGTTCCTTTAGGAGATCTGCAAAATTTGGAACCTTAAATGTTTCAGAATTAAAATTACGTATTGTACAAATAAAACAAGTGAGCGTTAAAAATGGAGTTGTAGTCCTGAGTGGTGTGGCTCAGTGGGTTGGGTGTCATCTCGCAAACCAAAAGGTCGCCAGTTCAACTGCCCATCAGGGCACATCCCTCAGTTGCCTATGGTTGTTATTATATCAGCTGGGGGTGTGTGAGAGGCAACTGATTAATGTTTCTCTCTCACGTTGATGTTTCTTCCCCTCTCTCCGTAAATAAATAAAATGGAGTTGTATACATAATGACAATGCAAATATCAGGTCAGATTAGTTCCAACCAATAGTTGGGGTGAAATATTATGCCACCACAAGGGAACTCTTTGGTGATTCCTTGACAGATCTTTGCTTTTAATGGCCATATCAACTACTGGGAAAAAACCCAAATATCCTTAGGACATTTAATCATGAGTGATCTAACCTTGAACATGAGGACACTCTTCACTCCATGTCTCACAGATCTGATTTACCATTTACTGAGAACCCATTAACAGGCTTAACCCAGTGTTCTGTGGTCAATCACAATTATATTGCTGTTGGTCATCACAATGACCTTGCAAGGCAGGAATTACCCCAGCACAGACGAAAGGCTCAAAAGTAAAATGAATTCTTTAAGTCATATAGCTAGATGATGGTCTAGGTGTAGATTTACACCTAGAATTCTGAATCGAAAGGTTCATGCTCTTTCTGCCACACCACAAAGCAAATGCACCCCACTCACTCACGGTGCATTTAGACACAGTAGTGCAAATGACATAGTAATTCTTTAATACACTAACTGCTAGTAGATTAAATATTCCAGAATCCCAGAGAGAGGGTAAGGGCAAGCAGTGTTTATTTACTAAAATACTGCCTACTGCAGTATTTCTGTCAATTATCTGTGCAGATTCTCTTATGTGTATGCCCACCACTATCTGATAACATTCTGCACCTATGACTAAGGGCGGTCAAATGACATGGATGAGATGCAGGGCTAGGCTCACTTGGGCTGTCATCCCTAAATGGGGCCAGCCAGCTCTCGGTAGCATTACTATTGTAAGCTCTGGTGCTTGAAGCACAGCAAAGACTTCCAGCAACCCAGTCCAAAGAGGAGTGGCTACGGATCAGCTTCTAAAACCAGATTACGACTGGCTTAGCAGCGGTGTCTTAAACATCATAATTTGATCCTATTTGATTGATCCCATTCCCAGTTGGGAATGTAGTGGTGGAGAAGTCTGGCAGATCATTAAACAAGCTTCAACCCTGTTACAATGCCAGCTTTAAAATATTTATATAATTAATAGTCCAAAAAAATATGAGGAAATTGACCATTCAATGAGGAAAATCCATTGCAGAGAAAAGCTGTTCTTTATAAACCAAAAAAGGTAGTATCAGTGACTTAGAAGACTAGGAAGCATAAAAGCATTTTGTAATTTCTTTGTTTTTTAAAAGCCAAATAATTACTTCTTAGATAAATCAATTTTTTGACAAAATCCATAAATAATCCTCTAATGGCCTATACAAAATCACTCTTCCCCTCTAAAATATAACATCATCTTCAAACTTGGTGACTACAGGTAAAGAAGACAACCTGGACAAATATTCTAAAATTAATCAACCTGCAAAAAATGAAGGACTGAAGCTTAGAGATAGGTGGAAAATATCTAAACTTGGGGAATAAAGATTTTACTAATTAAAATAGGATGTTTATTAGTCCTTAACCGATTATAGCCCATATGTTAGCAAAGATAATTTAAATTAGAATAAGGTTTTGAGTTAATTTATCATGCTGCTTTTGCAAGTCTAAGTAACACTGGACCTATTATGTAGAGTGATTACTTCAATTATTTAAAACTAAAACAAATGTTGCAGTTCAAAGAACTGATGTTAGCCTAGTTACAGAGTTTTAAAGGTGTTCTTTGTATAATATAAAATTTGAGTCCATCTTTTAATCAGCATCAGTTTTTCAAATGTGCTTTAAATGATTCTCTCAAGTTGGCAGTGCTGAAGCCTGGTTTTTCCTTATACATTCATCTGGCAATTAATTATCTATTTGAGTACATAGATACAACTGAGTATAGTGTGCTCCACATTCTTCTTGGACATGCCTATTTTGTTACGTCCCATTAGAGATGACGAGGACACTGAAATCTTACGTGGCATGATGCCCTGGTCCACTAGCTGTTCTCTTGTTCTCCTCTGTTGCAGCCTCAGCTGGAGCACTGTGAAGAGGAAACAATCATTTACCACTGGCATTTGGAGGCGACTGCAGGAGTCAACTTTATTAAACACCTTCTAATTTCTAACTGAGTAAGGATACCACCTGTTACCATGCAACCTGTTAAAAGAAAATGAGTCCGTGATTTCTGACTATGATGAACTTTGAAGTTCTCTCAAAATACTCTCTGGTTACTTAATCTTAACTTGATGAGTAAAACCAAGTATTTGTTGTTTAAATACAATCACCCAGTACTCAGCAAATAAGCAAATATTACTGACTCATACATTGTCTTATTTGTAGGAATAGAAATGTGAGTTCCTTAACCTTCCTTAGTTTTTTTATTAAAAACAAGTTATAGCAAAAAAATACATTTTAAAGGAAAGACTGAATTATTTGGAGGGATTTTCTCCATTAGGAACAAATTCTAAATAGCTTTAATGAAGGTCAATTGCATAATTACAATTAGACCAAGGAGATATCACTGATGACCCACGGGAAAAATTTCCAAATTAAGAATTTCAAGTTTAATGATCTCTGCACAAATACCATACCTCATCTATAAGTTCTAAGAAAGTCACGAATTGATTGACAGCATATCATTTTAATAAAAAAAGGAAATAAATCATTAGAACTTATAGAAATCAAGGTATATATCATAAAAGGTGGAAATCCAATTTGCTAACTCAATCAAAATAATCTTTTTTACTCAAATTCTCAAGTGGATTCCTTTCATAGCATCTCTATAGTTTAGGCTGGAAAATGAGCTAATTTCAAAAGAGGAATAAATAAAGTAACTTTGAAAAATACTTCCCTTGGTTTACATTAAATTTTAAGTTTCCATTTTTATTATTGTTTCAAACCCTGGATAAAAACCAAGGATAGGATTATTAAGTATCTGCTTAAGGGTTGTCAATAAGCAAAACACCCAACAATTTCCTATGTGTATTTCTCTTAAATGTAGAGAAGGAAGGCAGAGAATCTTCTAGCAAAAGGGTGATGGGTGAAACAGGAGCTGGCTTAGACTGGCCTTTTACCCAGGCTCACATGAAATGCACATGACGGCTCCTACTTGCGACAAACCCCTCAGGCCTGTGGCCCTCACAGCCTTTGCTTTCTGCTTGCTCTTGTGCGACGGAAGAGCAAAGCACAATTTTAGGTATACTTCAAAAAGATGCTATACCATAACACACCTTTTAAACACTTTTCTAATTCATTGCTAGATATGTATGTCATCCTTTATTAAGTACTGAAAAAAATTCTTGCTCCTTTTGGGGGGGGGGTCATAGGATCACAAAGTTTTAAGGCATCCCATTTTGAATTGAAGCAACAAAATTCTATTACACAAACAAAAGAAAAATTTAATGAGTCAAAAAAAACCCCACGCACGTTTCTCACATTAAAATGCTTTGTGATACTTTGGATCAATTATGCTCTAACTCAAAGATTTGTTCCCTGATAATTTACAGTTTACTGAGGACAGTATGTTCCCACTCTACTAGGAACGAAAGTAAAGGAGTTGACCTGTGAATCTGATAGCACCCAAATGGCTGCATACTCCAACATTCTCCTATGAATGTTAAAGTTAATGCTGGTGTGAAATTAACAGTCATATTCAGGTGATAGAATCTCGAGAAAAGGAATATGAGAAGAGAAAAAGCTCAAAACAATCTCCAGTTCAAAGGCTGACACTTCTGGAACACAGGGGTCCACATCTGCTGGAGAACCTCTAGCAGTCTTTCCTTTCTCCCAAGGGAGTCCTCAAAGAAAGGAGTAAAACAGAAAGGGTAATGAAAACATTAACAGCCCTCTTCATTTTACAGCAAACAAACAAAGCACTATACTTGTGAGACAAATGTATCAAATGCAATACATATTTTGGGGTGATGATGTCTTAGAATGATGGAAACATTTGCAACAACTTGATCTGCAAACCAACACTGAAGACAACAGCTCGATAGTCCTGAAGCATCTCCTGCCTGTACATTGGTCAGTTGCCCTCATGCACTTTGACAGCTATCCGGTTGGTTACATCATCCCTGATTAGACATTGCACTTTCATGCTGACATGTAACAGGTATCTGCTACCAGGAGGGAACACACAAAATTAACGCATCTCATCAGTCACCAATTGCTAAAACAAAAACCAAATGCAAACCTGTTTATTTGATGGTAAAGCAATCAATCTTACTGATGTCATACCACTTGAATACAGGAGAGCAATCTTCCCAATCAGTGCTCTCAACATTGCTTATATAATCTTCCCAAGAAGCAAGCAGTATCACTACACTACAACCATCACTCAAAGTAGTGTGGCAGGCAGCCTTCCCCACGCATATTCGTTTATTAAGACATTAGGAAGAACATGAATAGGAGAGAAGGCATATCACTAGCTGTGTTGTTAAGACTGTTGATGACCCTGCTTGACTTAGTTTTAACTGTACTAATAGGTGGGCAGTACTGGACACATTATATTGAATATGAGACATAATGTACCATGCTAAAACACAATATATTATAATATTCATTCATATTAAATATAGCCAGTTGCTCACAACTTGATAGAGGCTCTTCTGAGAAAAACTAATGTTACAAAGAGTCCAGTCAAATAGGTACAGCCTCATAATTCTGGAAAATATCAAACATCCTTTTAGCACATCCCACTCATCATATTTATAAAAAATATATAATAAATGACAACTATTGGATGAAGTTGATATCTTCACCTTACAGAATGTCAAAACCCAAGAAGAATAAGGCTCGAATGATGAAGACCAGTGATGAAGACCAACCTTTTCATCCCATCGTACACATAAACTAATTACTACTAGAATTCTGTGATATACTCAAAAGTATGTATTTTGCCAACTTGACAAAACAAAAGGGCATAATTTTGATTCATTCACACCAGCTGGCTATTGTGTTGGCTACTGTCATTTTTAAATTTGACAATCTAAGGGAAAAGAGGTCCAGTGCCCCTGACTAAAGACACTGCACGTTTCAACGTGAGGCCCGTCGGTTGTGCTGTAGCGAACTGGTTGAACACCACTGATGCAGACAGCCTGGGCAGAACTGGGCAGTGCTCATCCACGACTGTGAAGGGAGAGGGCTGGACTCTTAACGACCGGAGGCATTCACAGTTGTGGGATCAAGATGCTTTATCAAGTTTCCCTGGGACCTTTGTGAACGAGGCCTGGAGACTGTCTCCCTCCCTCTGTGGCCTCCACATTCGCATCTGCATGGAGGGAAGGCCCAGATCATGGAATATGACAGGGCCTGTTGCACAGGAGTGCTTTCTTAACAACATGGAATAAAGTGGTATGCTGGCTGATCTGTGGAAAGCCTGACACTGCATGTGTCGACAAAACTCTATTTCTGAAAACTGAAGACTAGGCCCTGGTCCAGCACTGTTTCTCTGCAGTGGCAAATGGGTGGTGGTGGTGGAGGACAGCGTCCTAGGAAGACAGTTTCTTGGGCAATGGCCTCGTGTCCGAAGACTGAACCCAAGAGCAATCTCCCATGGTGTCTAGTTGAGCTGATCAACTGTGCTACTGGGCTGGCATAGCTTCCATCCTAATTCGTTAATAGACTAAAATTCAGTATCCTCCATGGCCATCTTGCCAATAATTACAAGCAAGAAAAGAAAACATGTAAGTCTATAGAATTCTCAGGGAGAAAAAAGTTCAAAGCACTGAGTGAACAACTACATCCTTTCAGAAAACATAGGACATAGTAATAGAGTTAAAATAGAATTCATATGATAATTGTGCACATTTAAACGTTTCCTAACAATGTCTTATTTACTTATTTATTTTAAACGTATATTTATTGTATTTTTTCATTACCATTGATCCTCCTTATACCCGACTCCCACCACAACCACCGCACTGTTGTCCAAGTTCACAATCCCTTTCTTCCTCTTGCTCTACCCCTTCACTCCCTAACCACCCCCCTCCCCCACCCCGGCTGTCAGCCTGCTCTCTATCTGTGAGTCTGTCTCTCTTTCACTTGTTACTACATTTTGTTCCACATATGAATGAAATGATATGGATCTGTCTTTCTCTGACTGGCTTATTTCACTTAGCATAATGTTCTCCAGCTCTATCCATGCTCTAAGAATGTCTTTATCTTTGAAAAATATATAATCAAAAATGATTCAACTTATGCACCTACAACGACTTTAAGTTTAAAATGTTTGGGTTTAAACTTGTTTAATTTTTCCCCCAAAATGATGGGGGAGATATAAAGTATGTATATCTCATTACACAGCTAGTACTGTGTTCTCTGTACAAACGCAGTTCCCACAAGTTAAGAACTCCATCGCAGCTCCATACTTCCTGATGCTGCAACCACGAGAGACACGCCGAAGGCCCTCATCAACTGAAAGAGGTAAGGCTGTAACACACTCACTTATCATCCATTCAACCATGATTTCTTACTACGTTTCAACAAAGAAAAGGGTGTATAATTTTGGAAATTGTACTTAGTGTTTGCTTGTTAGAACAGATAAAAACAATATTGTATCAGAGAGGTGCTTTATATTTGTTTTTTTATATACAAATAATAATTTGACTTTACTATTTAAAAAAATGAAGGGTAGCTCATTTAATGGTAAAGATAAAATATCATTCTTATCCAGTATCATTAATAGTTGAGATATTTAAAAGTATCTTCATTTAGTTCCTTTTCCCTGCTTCTTAATGGTTTAAGGTGCTTTTAAAACAAAATTTTAGTATTAATTTTCAATGTGAAAAACATTAAAATATCATACTGTCCTTCACATAATACTTATACTGCATTTTGAAATTTCCAGGTGCTTTGTGAATCAAGCTGATATATCTATTCTTTTTGTTTCTTTACGTAGATGTTTGAAATGTTTCCTTAATATGACATAATTATGCTGTTTTTCACAGTAAAGAAAAAAATACGCAGCATTTTAATAACATGTAGCAATTTAGCGTGATTTGAATAAGCCAAAACAAAGCACAGTTTCAGCCCAGTGTTGCAAGGGGACGTCAGAGGACTGTATACAGTAAAAACAAAGCAGAAATGACACTTTCTGGGAAGCAGTATGGCAGGCAGCCATGGTCGTAGAGATTCTTTATAAATAGGTAGTCATGGGGTATGAAGGAGGGTAGGCTGAAGAGCAGAGGGGAGATGAGCAGCTGTCTGCAAGCTAGAAAGAGGGTCTGATGTACATTATTTAGTTATAAGACACTGGACAGAAAAACTGCAGAATCATGAGGGGTGAAAAAACAAAAAAACCCCTGAGCAGGCAAGTAATGGTCAGGTAAAGCAGAGGTAGAAGCAAAGACGGAGCACTAAAGAACACTCTAGGAACTATGTATTGACTCTGAAGTTAATACTAAGCAAAAAACAGACACTGGTTTCGGGGTTTTACTTATTTTTTAATTTATTTTCAAACAGATGTTTGAGTAGTTAAGAGAATACAGTGTTTGGCTGGCAAAAATTTATTATGTACTGTTTAAACAGTGTTAAATTAGGGGCCTGATCCTATAAAAGCAACAGAATTTAGGAAAGCCAACATTCTCACTGCCTTTTGAATTTACATGAAGGAGGGATTCACTGGCAGCTCAGTAACACCTTAGGACAATTAAGTTTGAGGGCCCGTTCAGTCCTGGTTTCAGCGTTTTATCAAGCAGTAAAGTCTACAGCTGCATTTGTGTATTCAGGTTAGAGGCCAAAGACATCTCAAAAATTTACACCGAAAGGGTAGAGGACTGATAAACTATTAGTTTTCCTTTACATTAAAAATAAATATTAAATTATTATTGTTACTATTACTACTATTACTTTAGATACTTGCCAAAGATAACCTTTTTTTCAATCTAAAACCATAGGATTTTTTAAAAAAGACTATTTTTTAAAGCAGTTTTATTATTTTTACAACAAAATTAAGGGGGAGATATAGAGATTTCCTATATATCCACTGCTTCCACACACAGCCTCCCTCATTATAAAGAGGATTTTAAAAAGTAATTCTACAAAGTCATGTATTTACAGTTCTTGGCTGTCTATGGTTATTCTGCAGCCAGAGAGTAAGGAGTCACACCCTGAAGGGTCAGCTCCTGAAGACTGGGACGCAGAACTACCCTACTATCTGTAGCACCACTGCCTCTATTTAAAAATCCATGTTTCACAATTTTTTGTTAAATTAACAGTGATACATTAAGATTAAAAAGGCATTAAAAAGAAAAGTGAAACTTAGCCCATGTTACTGTAGACCTCCAGACCTTCTTATGCATAAAGGTAACCATTGCTCAATTTGTAAGGCTACAGAGAATGTTTTGTGAATATTTCAACAACATGAAATATAAAATATGTAAAAGAGCCCTAACTGGTGTGGCTCAGTTGGTTGGGCCATTCCACAAACTGAAAGGTTGCTGGTTTGATTCCTAGTCAGGACACATACCTGGGTTGCAGGGTTGGTTCCCAGTTGGGGCACATACAAGAGGGCAATTGAATGTTGTTTCTCACATTGATGTTTCTCTCCCTTTCTTTCTCCCTCCTTTTCCCTCTCTCTAAAAATACATAAGTAAAATCGTAAAAATATGCAAAGGAAATATACGGGTTGGGATCTAACTAGTCATGTAGTTTGTGTTTTTTCTTTAAAAAACATGAAATCTAGCTCATTCTTATTGGCTGTATTAATGGCTGTATCTAACACATGGATGTATCAATCATATTCTCTTAAGTTTTGAGATTTTTCTGCATTATAAAGAAGGCTGCAATGATTCCTCTGATTCATTTTTTTGCATCTTTTGATTTTATACCACATACACACATTATATTTCTAACAGTGAGACAGACATTTAAGTTTTTGGTATGGGCCTTTGCAATCCAAATGACTGCACCAATCTTTATTTCCACCTACAAGGTAGGAGAGTACCTTTCTGCTCACTTCTTCCCCACACTGTACATCATCATGTTGTAAAGTAACTTTAAATTCTCTTTGACCTAAAACTGGCAATACGATCCCAAAATAATAGTAAAATTTAGGATAATTAATAAGCAGAAAGGGACTACCATAAGATATCAAAGGGATTAGTAAAAGTGATGGCACTGGGTTTTTGACTAGCTGTCAGAAGCTCAGGTTAAGCTCTTGGAAATCATGTATTTATTTATAAATTTTATACATTTTTTCCCTGATGTTCGAGGGTAGAAAATTTAAGCATTAAGACTTGCATTTTTTCTTCAACTCCAGTACAGTGGAGCGATACGCTGGCCAGACTTTAGCCCTCCTTAGAATGTCACCAACAGTAAGTGGTAAAGGCCTGGATGTGGTGTTTGAAGGAGAAAGAGATAAAGATGATTCTGGGTTTCTGGCTTGAGCACCCGAGGAGACCACTTACTGAGGGAAAGAGCACTAGTCGGCCATTAGGGAGTTCAGTCTGGGACATGTCTGAATTGGAAGGGGACATGCCCAGGCTTCAGAAGTAGGTTTTAGCAGGAATCTGAAATTCTGAAGTTGTCACTTATGTAGTATTTGAAGCAAGGTTTGCTGAGTTAGAGAATATAAAAAGGAAAGGCAAAAGAAGCCCAGGTCTGTGCTCTTAGGAAAGTTAACAACGAAAAGCCCACTTATTGGTCAACTAGGAAGGAAGATCCAACAAAGAAGTCAGAGGAAGCTGCCTGGGAGGAGGAGGAGCCTGAATGATGTGTGCGAAGTGTTTCGAGAAGGGGCTCATGATCAGCACTGCCAAATGCTGCTGTTTCAACACACAGAGGAGCCAGCCTTTTGGAGTAACAAACAGAAGGCACACTGGGAAGATAAGAAACAAAGAAGGTGCCCTGGCTGGTGCAGCTCAGTGGATTGAGCGCAGGCCTGCGAACCACATGATCGCGTTTCGATTCCCAGTCAGGGCACGGGCCTGGGTTGCAGGCCTGTTCCCAGTAGGGGACTCACGAGAGGCAACCATACATTGATATTTCTCTCCTTCTCTCCTTCCCTTCCCCCCTAAAGATAAATAAACAAAAAATCTTAAAAAAAAAAGAAAGAAGGAGCAAGAACGTGAATGATGCTAATAGAAACAAGATTTTCAAGATGCTGCTCATGAGACGTCCGCCAAGATGGAGGCGTAGGTGGAAACACTGTGCCTTCTCCCAAAACCAAGTTTGAATACAACAAAAGTTTGGAGAACAAAGACGCAGCCAAAGAACAGTAAACAGTAAACAGTAAATACATAAGTCCGACAACAACGAACTGTTCAACTGGGACCTGTAAGAGGGCTGGAGTCAGCAGCGGAACGGGGACAGGCAAGAAAGATCCCCCGACCCCAGGCACCCAGGCAGCCCCACAGCGGGCAGACCAAGTAAGGGCTTGGGGCGGTGGGCTGGCTGTGGTCACACATTCACGTGCAGATAAACCAGCAGGGAAGTGAGCAGTGAGACAATGCGCTGGATGTCCTGGAACCTCCAGGACATCTTTAAATGTTCCAACATCTGAATTATAGGGGTACCAGAAGGGGAAAAGAAACAGCCACGAGTGGAAATCTTATTTGAACAAATAATAAAGGACAACTCCCCCAGTCTAGCAATGGAAATAGACTTCCAGGAAATCCAGGAAGCTCAGAGAGTGCCAAAGAAGTTGGACCCAAGAAGGAACACACCAAGGCACATCATAATTACATTAGCCAAGACTAAAATGAAGGAGAGAATCCTAGAAGCAGCAAGAGATAAGGGGACAGTCACCTACAAAGAAGCTCCCATCAGACTGTCAGTGGATTTCTCAAAAGAGACCTTATAGGCAAGAAGGAACTGGAAAGAAGTATTCCAAGTCATGAAATCCAAAGACCTACAGCCAAGATTGCTCTATCCAGCAAAGCTTTCATTTAGAATGGAAGGACAGATAAAGTGCTTCTCAGATAAGGTCAAATTCAAGGAGTTCATCATCACCAAGCCCTTATTATATGAAATGTTAAAGGATTCATATAAGAAAAAGAAGATAAAAATATGAACAGTAAAAGGACAACAAAGATCAGGAGTGGAACCATAGAAATGGAGATCACATGGAGGGTTAGCAACAGGGGAGTGGGAGGAGGAGAAGGGGGGAGAAGGTACAGAAAATAAGTAGCATAGATGGTAGGTAGAAAATAGATGGGGGGAGGGCAAGAATAGTAGGGGAAATATAGAATCTAAAGAACTTGAGACATGTGGTCATAAACTAAAGGGGGGAAGGGTGGGGGAGGGAGAGTGCAGGGTGGAGGGGAATGAAGGTGGGGGATAGAACAACTGTAATGGTATAATCAATAAAATATATTTTTTAAAAAAGATGCTGCTTATGTAGGGTGGGAAAGAAGGTGAAAAGCTTGAGAAAGTACAGAACTTGAGATGGATCATACTGGTACTTAAGCAAGTATATAACCAATGAAGAGCAAGAGGGGAGGGGAGGGGAAAAAGTGAGAATGAATATGGACGAGAATGAACCAAGAGACTAAAAGGCAGCTGGTCCCTTGAAGGGGAGGGGTGAAGAGCATACAGGAACAGCCTTTGTTAAAAGACACCTCCTTATTGTAATAGGAGGGCAGTGAGGATGGGGTGTAGCTGCAGACAGGTTTATAGATTTGGTCTGGGATGTCCGCTGAGTTCCCAAATGATGGCTTTTATTCACTCTCTCAGAGGAGGAGGAGAAAGGTCATCTGTTGAAGGTGAAATGAATGACAGAAAAGTCAGTTTTGAGGCCAGTGAAGGAGGTTTGGAATAACCACTGCTGCCTGTGAAGAGGAAGTTGAAAAGAAACATGGTTATTTATTACAGAAAGGCTCTAACTAATAATGGCAACAACTTGGGAAAAAGAAGTTAGTCAGGAAACTGCAAAGTCACTTATTGGCTCTCAACTGTATCATTGTTATAAGAGAAGAAGACCACAAGATACAAAATTAAAACATCTGGCAGTTCTATCCAAACCTCATTATATAAAATTTTAGTTAAGAACTCCTGTCAGCCCAGGAGTTCCACTTCTAGGTAAACTGAAAAGAATTGAAAACCGGTACTCAAACATACATGCACACATAAAAGGTCTACTGGAAAAAAGCCCAGCATTTGACAGTACCGTTATTAAAATAAGAACAGTTTGCATGACATCAGTGTACCCTGGCAGCCAAGCAGAGTGGACTGGAATGTGCAACGTGGCTGAACAAGGACCACTTCAGTGTACTTACTAGTCAGTGGGAGTGGCAGACACCACTGACTGAGCATGTGTACTGTGTGGCCGTTGCTTCAAAATGACCGAGCAAGTACAGCAAAGAATCTGTATCAAATTTTGCACTAAGCTTGAACGTTCCTCCACAGAAACTATTCGTATGATTCAGAAGGCTTTTAGGGAGATGTAAAGAGGGCAGTGCAAACAAAGGTGTGGCACAAACACTTCATCAACGATAATCAAGAATCTGTTGCAACAAGCAGAACACCTGAGAATGTTGAATATGTACGGGCTGAAATCAACAAAGATTGGCAACTGACAGTGAGAGAACTAGAAGCTGATGTGGGGGTTCCAAAAACTACTGTGTCTGAGGTTTTCGTCAGGATCTCAGCATGAAACGTGTCATGCCAAAATTCGGTCCATGGCTTCTGCTACCAGCAGAAGGAACACCATGCTTCAGCTGTTAATGATGCTGGGAGAACTGTGTGAGGTCACAAAGTATCTACTTTGAAGGGGACTGAGGCATCATTGTCCTAGATACAATGTTTCTCGTATCTTCTTCAATAAATGTCTCTACCATTAATAGTACATGGCTGGGTACTTTCTGGAGAGACCTCAGGTGTTCACAGCAGCACTATTCACAACAGCTATAGGTGGGAGAAGACTATCAGATGCATGGATAAACAAAATGTGATCAATCTGTACAATGAAATGTTATTCAGCCATAAAAAGAAATGAAATGCTGGTACATGCTACAACATAAATGAACCTGAAAAGCATTTCTAAGTAAAAGAAACCAGACACAAAAGATCACATATTGTATGATTCCAGATACATGAAATATCCAGAAGTGGTAGACTCACAGAGAGCTCAGATTGTTAGTTGCCAGGAACTGGAGGTAAAGGGGATAGAAGTAAATGCCTAATGGCTACAAGGTTTTTGTTTTGGAACTGGAGAGAGGTGTGGCTGCACAACATTGTAAACATACTACATATCCCTGAATTGTTTCATTTTAAAATGGTTAATTTTATGTTATCTGAATTTTAATTCAATTTTTAAAAGGCAATTGCTAGAACAGACTTTAAGAAAGTAATTACAACCTAGGAAAACATCTACAGTACTTCTTCCCTGGCCACCCTGCTAGACCATGAACATGCAGGCACGTGCGCACATGCACGCACACACACACACACACACACACACACAGAACGGCTGTTGTGAAAGGGGACGAGAGGACTCGCAGGATCTCTCTCCTCTGTGTGGTCTTTTAGAGAATATTTTTTCAGATTTGGGGCAGCCTGTTTTCCAATGTTGGGTTGCATACCTTTAAGTACACACAGACACATATGTGTGTGTGAGTGCCCACATATATAAAATATATAAATCTATGTGTGTATATATGTGATATGTGCATACATGGAATTCTGTAGGGCTGGCCCCCAACACCTAAGAGTTTAAAGTAAAGCAGTTTTAAAAGATTAAAAAAAAACTACCTGGTAATTAGATTTTCTTACTGCCCACTCAGCCTCCCTCTTACCACCATTAACCACAAATGGTGCCATTACCTTTCACTGATTCAATAACTACCGTAACAATTACGTTACATAGTCCTGGTCATACTGAATTCTAGATTTTGTTGGGGGTTTTCAGGCCTCTCTTCTGAACCTCATGATATATTCTAGCACTTTCTTCAATGCTTACCATATACATGTTTTAGTAAACACATTTTACTCAATTTTGCATGATATACTTAATTTTCTAAGGAAAGAGAATGCTATGCCAAATTTAAGAATAAATTACCAAAGGATTTTCTACAGGCAAGTGATCATCATGAGGCAGAACCAACACTGTTTTGCTTTGTTGTATGAATCTGAGGCTCGGGTATTTGCGGACTGACGGTGGTGGTAGAACAGAAGCCAGAACCTAATTACATCGCTTTGCGGGGCACAGAGGTACCCGCGATGCAAGAAGGGCAGGCACAAAGAAAAGGAGTGAGGAACGCCACTAAAACCTAGCAGGTACTAATTTCTTTTCATCTCCACTTAAAATTAATGTGAAATTCATGCTGCATTAGAGAGTAAAAACACAGGGACTACTCTCACAGATGACAAAAATGGCAGCCAAAGATTACAGAACTTTGGTTGTNACTGACGGTGGTGGTAGAACAGAAGCCAGAACCTAATTATATCGCTTTGCGGGGCACAGAGGTACCCGCGATGCAAGAAGGGCAGGCACAAAGAAAAGGAGTGAGGAAGGCCACTAAAACCTAGCAGGTACTAATTTCTTTTCATCTCCACTTAAAATTAATGTGAAATTCATGCTGCATTAGAGAGTAAAAACACAGGGACTACTCTCACAGATGACAAAAATGGCAGCCAAAGATTACAGAACTTTGGTTGTGTTTTTCAGGGGTCTAATTGGCCAATTAAAAAAAAATAAGATTCTTCAAATCATTTTAAAATACGGAAAGCAGAGAGGCCAAACACAAAATGGTGGTTCGTCCTGTGAGAGCCGTGCTGTGCATACTGACTAAGCCAACTTCAGTTCATCACCACTTTCTGTCTGGAGCAGAGAGCAGAGTGACACGGTGTGCACATACATCTAAATAAACCTCAGGCACGATGAAGAGCAGCAGCATTCTGGTCAGGAATTTTTATACTGTGATTATTTTCCATTTACAAAAAGGAGGGAAAACATAGAGATAACTTAAAAAACTACACACAGGTGTCTGAAAAAGTTGGGACTTAAACTACATAGAAAACACTGCCTTTTATCACAATGTCGGGAAGTCTACTGTGTCCTTACGAAGTCCGCTGGGGTGGGGAGCGTAGGGGAAGAGGCAGGTGGTATAAATTGCAGAATTCTGCAGAATTCTGCAGAATTCTAAACCACTGACCAACCCTTGCTGGTAAGGAGGTCACAGTCTAGAAGGCAGGAGTTACCCTCTACTAGGAATTACAGAGCAGAAATGCACTAAAAACTAAAATGCTAACAGTCCAGGCTACCCATACAGTAGGTTTCCCGCATTAACCTGCAGCATGAGGTGAGGAAGACAATGTTTTCAGCACTGTGCCTTGGAAATTTACAGGCACTTTGAGAACTCTGGTTGGCTGCTGCTTCTGTTTCCATGGAAACAGACTGCTAAAAATGGGGCATGTTTCTTTAAACTGATCATACCTTCACACAAATTCCCTTCTCCTTTTTGTCAAAAGTTGGAATGAATTTCAAGTGTGCTTCTCGTGGCATGACAACGAGATGGTAAGCCAGGGGGACTGGTACAGACAGAAAGACACACACATACACACTTAATCTCATTCTGTTAAAAAGTAGTGAAAATGAAGTACACAGTGGGATAAATGGAAGTATAAGACTCCACAAGCAAAACTATCCACTTAATTACCTGACCACCAGCAACGTAAAGAGATTAAAACAATACTTGATTTTTCTGACAAT
Source organism: Sturnira hondurensis (assembly GCF_014824575.4). Classification (NCBI taxonomy): domain Eukaryota; kingdom Metazoa; phylum Chordata; class Mammalia; order Chiroptera; family Phyllostomidae; genus Sturnira; species Sturnira hondurensis. The sequence continues at coordinate 9,805,012 of NW_028090025.1, forward strand.
TTTTAATCTGAAGCTCATGCTGGTTCCACACCTGATCTTCTAGATTTCTTACCCTATATGATCCCAAAGCAAGCTAATATTTATCTTTATTAGTTTGGGGGCAATAGGAAATTCTATATTCTACCACCGTGTTAGAATTTCAGTGTGCAGCTATAGGTAGGTACTCATGGGTTAAAGCTCTTTCCTAATTCCTCTGAAATGGGAAAATGTATTCTGTATAAAAGAGTCTGAAATGTCTCAATGTAAATTCCTAAGGGAGGCTCCCTGAAGAAAAGAACAATTAACAATGAAACAGGAAAATACCAAGGCTTTTTACTTCTAATTTTTCCCAGAATAGTAAACACATGCTCCTCTTTTGAGGTCACTTCATCCTGGCTCAGTATCTTGGTCCTTCTTCCCGTTTTATGGATTCAGGAGTGGGACTTACACACATGCACATGTATGTAAGTCCACACGCATGTCCACACACAGACATCCATATTTATACCTGGGTGTGTGCGCACACATATGTCTATCTTCCCCTTAAACATAAAGAGCACCCCAAACCATCGCAACTTGTGTGCAACACAGCAACCATGCATGGTGATGCAGGCAGAAGGACAAGTTACAGCTGTTCAGGTCTATGGGGTGGGGGTGGGCAGGGAGAGGCATTTGGGAGAGAACAGCAGAAGGGAGACAGAAGTACCCACATGCTGCTGAGACAGAGGCAGGACCTCATTCAGTAAGCCGGGCCAGAGTGGGTGGAGAGGGATCAGCTGCAGGTCTAGCTTTACTGGAATAAAAATTTCTATAAAGACTATTTCAGGAAGCGTGGTACCCATGGTGAAACAGTGCTGTGGACAAATGAAATATTTTTTTGAGGTAGAATTTGGTAATAGGACTTGGTGATGAGGAGGCGGTCAAGGAAGGTGTCAAGGAGTACTCTCATTCAGGTTCCTGGTGTGGGGCAGTGGGTAGAGAGATGCCATTCACTGGAGGATACGTCTCATGGAAGAATGATACTAAGGGGTCCCCTGGAGATGACAGTGGTGTGGATGACTTGCCGGTTTGGAGCACAAGAGACAGTCTTGGCCCTCACAGTTGGTAATTCTCACTCATTTGGACCAAAGCCTACATGGTTTTCTTCTATAGCTCTTTTTGTGTGTGCACATTTTAACTCCTATGTTACCACTGCTGTGGCTTAAAGAGGTTTACAACTTCTGTCATGGTGCTCTGGAGAAACACTCAAATTTCGCCAAATGAAATTATTTCTAATAAACTAAATTATATAATTTCATCTCAAAAGTAGCATGAGCCCATTTAAAAAGAAAACATTGAATTATGTCTGGGAAGAGGAATCTTTTACCTCTTCCTTCACACCTATATGTTATTTAAATTATTGTAAGTACCATACATTACTCTTTAAATTTATCTTTCTAAAACATTAATTTAGTGATACCTCACTTATATAACACTTTCAATTATGGTAGAGCACTGGCAGGGAACAGAGAAAGAAGTAATTTCCAGATAAATAATAATAGATGTTGCAAAATTCATGTGCTTTACTTAGAAGGCTTGGTAGTGTGCTTTATTTCAATAGCCTATTTGCCTGTTTCTCGGTCTATGGCTCAATACATTGTCTAGGTCTATTGGCTCAATCAACAATAGAATCAGAATTCCACTATCACATTTTGTTAATCTGTTGCTTACTTTAAAGAAGATTAGAAGCAGCAAACCAGAAGAGGGAGAGCAACTGGAAGTAGCAGATGAAAAAAAATCAAACAATAAGTAACAGTTCTAGTAATCTAGTAATGATCTAGGGATCATTATGTGCATGGGTGAATTATTTTACATACCTGAATAGTGCCTTAAGGCACCAATACATTACATTTGGGGGGTAGCCATTAATTTCTAATTAAATTATAAATTATATCTGAAGGTAATAGTTCAAATACTCTTTAAATACTTGTTGCATAATAATAATGTGTTTATGAGAAGCAGGACTCTGGGGATGAGGTATTAAAATGATCCAAACAATGATTCTATCTTCAAGAAATACTATGGTCTAATAAATGAACATAGTACAGCTATATACCATAATGGCAAAAGGTGAAATGTCTTAAAGAGATGCAGATAAACTTATCAGGAATATACAGGAGAGATGAAATTATTTTTAGCTGACAGGATAAAGTGACTTTCTTTAGCAAGATGGCATGGGGATTAGGTTTAAAGAGACTTTGGACCTGCAAAACTGGGGTGAGAGGAACACTGTGAGCAAAGGCATGGAAGAGGGAAGTGTGGGGCAGTACTGTTCAGTGTAACTTTCTGCAGTGATGGCAATTTATAATCAACACTGCTCAATACAGTAGCCACTAACCATAGGGCTTCTGAGTAGATGGAATGTGGCTCATCACAGGTAATTAAGGGGCTGAGTGTTTGAAAATCATATTTCATTTTATTTTAAATTTAAATTTAAACAGCCACATGTAGCCAAAGGACAGCACAGGTAGAGTATGTATGAGACAATTTCCATCACTTAAAAAAGTTTTGGTGCTTCGATAAAGGTATTTATTTAATCTATTTCTCCAGATTGGATAACTCAGAATTTATCAGACAAAGGTGAATTTTTTTAATAGATGGGTCTATTATAGCCATGCCCCAGCACACCACATTATCTACCAGACTGTCCGCACAGAGCATACCACAGACTTTCACACTTTATTTCAACTCTTTTAACCAGCCTGCACCAGACAGGGAGTGTGGGCCCCCAAATCTGTAACTCCTATCCTCCATGCCTACAACTGAGTGGTACAACGAAAGAGGCCCAGACCCCCAAGTCACTTCTTGGAGGGCAGCTGATATAGCTGTCCAATCCACCTTGGACTATATTTTGAGCAAGAAATCACTTCAGTTGGTTAAAAACACTTGAGTTTGGGGCTTGTTTGTTAGAGCAGTTTAGTCCAGGTGGTTCATACACAACCCAGCTTTCTTTCGGTGGTATTTCCTTTCTACCACAGAGAGCTCTGTACACTGAATGTCAGTTCTTCTTTAAATCTGTTTGCTACCATTTTGTCTTGATAAATATGGAACATGAGTAGCTGGTAGCACTGGTATTATGATTCGGTATCTTAATGACTCTTATCAAGACATTTATCTGAATTAAGTCATCTCAATTTATCTGATTTTCTCTCAAAACTCATAATTATTAATTCTTAAGTTGTCAAGTCAGTAATTTGTAATATCCTTCTTTAGTTGTAGAATCAGAAATTAAATTTACATTGCATTCATGCTGATGATTATTTGAGAATGTTCTAACCCTTTTGTGGATTAGTCAAAAGTTAAGATTCCCTGTTGCTGCTTTGACAAAAGAAACTGGTCTAAGGAAAATTTCTTATTTTGAATTTGATCAGGATTCATGTCATTTATTGTTACTGTCACCTAAAGCAAAAAATAATTAAATTGTCCAACTATACACATAGGTTGATATTTATCAAAAGTGAATATCAATGAAGCTGCGAGGGGTTATGCTTTATTATTCAAACAACTCTCTGGTGTGTGATGACAACTACTTATAGGCAGCAGACACAAACATTTGCAACAGGTATTACTACTTTTTTTGTTAAGATGTCGCATAAACTCTTGAAATCTATGATTATTTGCTTGCAGTCTATTTTATTTTCCCCTCAGTAATAATTTCAGCTAACTAGTACTCTAAGGAATAGTAAGAATTTTAAAATATCCTAACACAAGCAAGAACTAGACCAACTACTTGAGAAAAAGAGTGGACTTCCAACCCCTCAAGTAGACAGGTCAGAAACACCAATGAGATAAGCCGTGTCTCTGATTAGAACTAAATGGACCGGACCCAAGTTTATCCTTCCTCGTTACCTAGACACTTATGATCCAGACATTACAAATCATCCCGAAGGTTGTTCTTCCAAAAAACAAACAAAACCAAAAATCAACTTGGCCAAAAACGAATGGAAAACCAAACACAGTTCACATGAAATATAATAAATATTTTGTGTCTCTTAACAGATAAGGCATAAACCATTAGACATTACTAACAGTCACTTATATATTTGTCTGTTATGACAAAACAGCATAGAATCTAATGAGACTCTAGAGTGTTTCAATGTTTAACAACTGCAGCCAACTCGTGTGGATTAATACAACTGACGTTTGACCCCACGCTTAAAAGCAGATGAAGTTCTACAGTGTCCTGAACCTTGTTTTATTCTACAACTTTGAGATGCTGGCTGTTGGTTTTCATCTGTAGGCAGTGACTGCGACAACTGAATTTCACGAGTTCAATCTTGCATAGGAACCAAGGTGTTTTCATAGTACTCCAAATAATAAAGTAGCTTTCTTTAAAATTTTTCTCATTTTTTTTCCTGTTCTAAGTAAACCCAGGTCTAACCTTCTTTCACTAACAGATCACCCTCAGTCTCTCTACATGGTTTTTTTAAACCCTCATTTCTATCTGTACCAGAAAATGAGTAGAAATACAGTCTGTTGAGATAGAAAGCAAAACCCAGTTCAGTGCAACTGCGGTTAAGATAGATCAATTTTTATCATACAATTATTTCTGTGAAGTGTTTTAAAATATGGAAGTTCTTTCCCCTTACCTCTTTATACCTATGAATTTACATGACACTAAAATATAGAATACTTCTATATTGTCAATATATATAGGATCTCAAAAAGTTTAATTTTAAATAGAAGGGGAAAATAATTAAGGGTTAAAAAGCCAAATAAGATGAGGGCTGATGAGCTGGCATTAAACCAGGCACTTCATAACAACACTATGAAGTACATACAGCTTCCCTCACTGTACAAAACTCGTCCAGGGTCACATAGCTAGAAAATGGTGTGTCTGGGATTTGACCTCAGGCATATGTCTCCCTTGAGAGTCCACGCTTTTGCTCTTTTGACATTACACTATCGCACGTGTATAAATGGAAAGCGTGGTCTCGATTGTTAGGGAAACAATCTATGCATTATGTAATCACCTCAACTCTCCTTTGCTGTTCCTGTTGGTAATTCCCCTATATCCTGTTTTTGTGTTTTTAATCCTTGCTTTCTATGCTCTTTTAGCATATTAGGCTGTTGTGACATTTTAAAAATTTTCCTATCCCATTTTCCTCTACTTTCTCAGTTTTTCAAATAGCACAAAAATTGTTTTATTTTTTAAAATTTTCCCATAAAAATTGTTTTAAATTTAAGGTAGTAATAGTAGCTTAACCCTTGAACTTGATGTAAATGATGCACAGGTAATTCTTAGCTTTTTTTTTAAGTGAATGATTTAAAAAATTTTAAGGTCCCCTCAGTGAATCTCTGGAATATGTCCTACAAACTCCACCGGTACTGCCTCTGGACAACCTGTGGTAAGGCTCGCAATCGCAATGCACAAGCAGAGGCGACCCCATTGTCTGGTGCCTGGCAACAGCTATTCATACCTGTGTGTCATCTGCTTCCATCCAGATGTTTTTTCTACTCACCCTCAAAAGTAGTTCAACTCTAGCAAGTCCACCTATTGTTTCCTATTGTCTTTTAAATCTGTTACAACTTATCATGCTTATATTCAAAATGAGGGGGAAAGGAGGCATTTTTGGAAGAAGTACAAACTTCTGCTTAGGTGGATAACTCTACCTTTACTCTCTGGGTCTCTATAAGATGAGCAAGAGTGAGTGGAGAGATGAGGGGGTGGCTCATGGTACAAGCTGAAAGCAGATAAAATGAAAGAGAGGTTACTGCGGGGTTTTGCCTCCCAAAGAACACTAGAAAATCAAATTTAAAATTAAACAAGTATTGAGAGAGGTGATCTTCGTACCTCAAATTTAGGAAAAACATTTCCCGTAGATCCTGACTTTCTTACACCATAGCCCTTGATGTCCAGCTGCTACAGTAAAGCACAGGGCGCACTGGTCTTGTGACACTCGGCATGCCAGGACACAGGACAGCAATGCCCATCCATACCTTTGGCCATTTCCTTAAACTAATCAGCGAGGTACCTCTGCAGTGGCCACTAACAATAATTAACAGTATTCTTAAGCTTATTCTTCGCTTTGTTACGAAACCACAAAACTACGCAACGTGCATTTAAAAACAAAACAATGCAGTATGCACTATTATCAATTAAACCGATTGTTCTGAGATATAATTGAGAAAGAGATAGCCACCTTCCTTGTTTTAAATAATAAAAGCCATAAACATGATAACTGGAAAAAAAGAATTTTCCCGGAAAACTATTCCAGGAAAATTCATGTTTGTAAACCTAAAAGAAGCAGTGTTCTGAATAATACTGAAAAAGAAATGGCCCCTCCTCGGGGCAGGGAGAAGGACAAAAAATTGGAGAACACAAGAAAACATACAAAATGAACCTGGAAAGATTTTAGTGAAGTGAGGACTGGCTTCCTAAATCCCCTGATTGTATTAATTATTGCAAACCCCCTAGAGTTCTATCGGTTAATGAATTTTTAGAGAGACCTACCAAGAATAGCGTTAAGCTTTCATTTCAAAGAACTTAGACCGTGTAAGATACAGCAGGAAACAGAGAGAGAGACATGGCACAGTAATCAGACAAACATGCTCCAGTCTGGGAATAGGAATTTGGCAGTTTTGGCCCTGTCCAAAGAAACACTGACCTTCCTTGAGACTTTTCTGGTTGCTCCCCTCAAGGCATTCCTTTTCTTTTAATGGCTCGAAATTCCCAGCAGTTAAAATCTCTGGGAACCCCTGTTGCTGCTTCTTGGAGCTATCGATCATGGTGAGAGGCTTCTGGAGACAGGCAGCATCAAGCAGCAGAAGAGCTCAATTTGCCGAACAGCAGAGGCTGGCGCTCAAAATACTCTGGTCCCTGGGTCCTGGGAGCCTCCTCACAATACCCCAATCACCAGTGGGCAATTATGTCTTTAAGGAGCTAAAGGCACCCATCAATCAGCCTTCGGTTCCCAGCCTGACCTGCACAGACACTCATACCGCTGAACGCCCTGAACTCTCTCCCACATTGGGAGGCAGCGCCTTGGAGGCTCGGTGATGCTGAAATCCCACCCCTTTTCCCAGCCAGCCCCTTTCCTTTGCCATTCCAGCTTCCCCCGTGCTGGGCACTTCAATCTGCAGTTTGATGGTCCAAATCATCTGACAAACACTGAGTCAAGCTGTTAAAAATAAATCCTCTAGCTGTTAAAAGAGAAGACGTTGCTGATACCTAAGACGACAAATTGCTGCCTGTGGTCTCTCTAGCTCTCTATAAACACAGCCGCAGTCTGTGGAAATACTTTCTATCAGCCAGACAAGCACATTCATTACTCATTAAGTTCTGCAGCTAAACAAGCAGCAGTCCAGGGCATCTGACGGAAGCGGGTCTTATCTCAGCAGAGGCATCGTGCTGAATAAACATGCTACTAGCCTATCTGGATAAAAACAGAGGCATCGCACGACCAAAGTTCTTTTGTGCCGTGCTTTTTACTGAGCCTGGCTCTTCCTGGCAAAGCAGTGCTCTTTGTAACAGGGGACGCGTACTGTCATTGCAGCTTTCTGCCTCGCCAGTTCAGACCTGAGCAGCACTTTTCCTCTGTGCCACTAGTCGGCGGAGAGAGTTAACATCGCCATGATGGTTCTAAGGAAAAATCTTTTCCTCTGTACTAAAAGGAGAGACACTGAAAGCTTCTATTTTATAACATTCAACCCGTGACCAGCCCAAGTTTAATTTCCCATGCACTGTCAACAACGGGCACCTCTTCTGCAGGTCCCAGACTGCTGTCCAGACTACACACAGGGGACGCTGCTTGAAGGAAGTCTCTAGGGATGGCAATCCCAGGCACACGTGGGAGTCAAGCCTGTTTTTGTACACTCCAAACATATAGCCAACTGTAACTGCAGCCAAAAGAATCTAATTTCTTAATGACTCAAAGTATGTTCCTTTGCAAAGAGCTCCTATAAAGCCCATTAGGGGTTGTAAGGGCAGTAGACTGTGTCCCCTTCCACGAGGGATGTTTTGTTCTGTTCTTGTTTTCATAACCAACATCCAGCAGAGTACTAGGAATATTAGTTGTCAATAACTACTTGTTGCATGATTGAGTGAATGAATCAAAGCAAAAGAAAGTGCACCAGGAAAACTTCCTCTAATAATACTCATGAGTTCTACAGAAAAAGTCCTACATCAATGACCAAGAAGCACTAATTTCAGATGAACAACTACATGTTTTCTAAAGAAGCACAGTTTCTCTTTAAAAGAAAACACTTTGACATGATCCTTCTGTGGGATACAGCAAGGCTTACATTTTCAGAGCCAGAAAAGTCAATACCCTCTTCACCATTTAAACACGGATGGGAACTAGATGAAGTCTATCCTTTGTCCCCGGTTTCAAGGCTGCTGTGCACTAAACCTGAGCTGTTCTAGAAAGATAGTTATCTATCCTTCTCCAGCGTCTCTTGAGAATGGGATTACACAACACAGGACATGTTTCTTGTCAACTGAAATTCCTTCTGAAGCAATCTAAGCCCATCGTTGGTAGTCTAAACCTCTGTAGGAACAAACAGGCACAACAAGCTTATCGCACCCCCCAAGAATGCCCTCAGACGCTCTGCGACTTTTTTGATCCTAAGACCTTTATTCTTCTAAAATAACCATCCCTGCACCTTTAAAGGAGTAAGAAAAAGAACCATTTTTTGAAGACATTCTTTAGGGTGGTCATTTTATTAGAAATTTTGCAAAGTTTATCTCATTTAACCCCCAATGGTCCTTGTGATCTCTAAGATTATTTGTACATTATAGACATTTTACAGACCAAGACCAGAATTACAAAGCTGGTAAGTGGCAGGTCTGGAATTTAACAAGTCTCAGTTCTCCAAAGCCCAAGTCCTTTTTTCTGTTGCATTGCAATGCCTTCTGCCTTCTAAAACATGCTCCATTTCCAGGCTTTAGTTTCATCTTGGGACAAATTTAACAGCAGAGAACATAACTTTGATGGCCTAGTAATTCTCTTCCTGGAGAGGGAGAAGGAAGCCAACATAATCATACACGAAGGCTTTTATGACAGCATTTTAACTTCTGAAATAATAAAGCAGGAACCACCTTTATTCAGGACTTACAATGTGCCACAGTCTAAGTGCTTTGCATATATTATCTCATTTATTCTGTTGACCTGTGAGTTCAACATTATTATCCTGATTTACAGATGATAAAATTGGGGCCTAGAAAAATATGGGTTATATTTTATAAGTGGTGGCCAGAATTACAAACAGAAAGCTTTGCTCCAGGACTTACATTTGAAATTACCTTGCAAAAAGATTAAAAAACAAAACAGAACAAAACAATAAACTCTGCCCTGGCTGGTATGGCTTAGTTGGTTGCAGCACAATCCTGAAGATTTAAGGGTCATGGGTGTGATTCCCAGTCAGGGTACACAGTCAGACTGCGGGTTCGATTTCCCGGTCAGGGTGACTGCGAGAAGGGAGCCAAGTGATGTTCCTCTCTCCCTCTCTCTCTCTGAAAGCAATGAAGAAACTATGTCCTCAAGTGAAAATTAAAAAAAAAAACAACAGAAAACAATAAACTCCAACAATCTCTTTTTCAGGATGTTGCTCTTTAAATACTGCCCAAATGATTTTAAGCCACAAGTTTAGAAACCCGAGTACATACAAACTAGAAACTTTAAAATTCTTCACTGGTTTTGTGTTGTGTATGTGTCTAATAGCACATGTGCTGAATGTGTTAAAACACAAAGCTTCTCTTTTAAAGATCCTCTGTAGTTTTGCATAGTGGCAGTATCGTAGCCAATGAGGTTTATCCGAGGCGCAATTATTGCAAACTGAAAACTAAGATCCTCTGTAAGTTTGCTATTTTTGTACCTAATATCAAAACTTTTAAAAAAAGACTTTATTCATTTATCTTTAGAGGGGAAGGGAAGGAGAGAGGGAGAGAAACATCAATGTATGGTTTCCTGTCATGCGTTTCCCGCTGGGAACTGGCCTGCAACCTGGGCATGTGCCCTGACTGGGAATCGAACCACGATCATGAGGTTTGCAGGCCCGCGCTCAATCCACTGAGCTACACCAGCCAGGCCTCAAAACTCTTAATAAGGAAACACTTTGTCCAGCTGTAGGTTTATATCAAAAGTCTTATTCCTGTAGCTTTGAAAGAATATAATTTCTTTAGGGGTGAATATGCCTGTCAGAACATTTATTTTGCTATTTTTAAAGATTTGAGCCCTTGCCATTGTGGCTCAGTTGGTTAAAGTGTCATCCCAGGGACTGAAGGGTCCCGGGTTGCGGGTTCAATCCCCTGTCAGGGCTTATATGAGAGGGTAACCACTCCATGTTTTTCTCTCACATCGATGTTTCTCTCTCTCTCTCTCTTCCTCTCTCTCAAAGAAATGAAAAAATGTCCTTGGGTGAGGATTAAAAAAACTGAAATAATTTCAGGTTCACAGAGCATTTCCCACCCCCAAACCATTTGTAGGTGGGCTCTGACATGATACCTCTCTACCTTCAGTGGTTAATTCCTACAAACAAGGATTATCCAATACAACCATAATAAAGCCACCAATATCAGGAAGTTAACATTGATATATCATTGCCATCTCATCCACAGACTCCATCAGAGTTTCACCAACTCTCCTGACAACAACATCCCTTACAGCAAAAAGATCCAAACCAGGATCATATATGGCACTGGAGTGTTAAGTCTCTTTAGTTATCTTCCCTTCTATCTCTCTGGACTTTTCTTTCCTCAAACTTGGAGGATGACAGGCATGTTATTTTGCAGAATTACCCTCAATCTGAGTTTGTCTGATGTGTCTTAATGATTAGATTCAGGTACGGCAGAAATATTTTTGGCAGGAATACCACAGAAGGAATGATGTGTTCTTTGTATCCTATAAGGTGGTGCAAAAATTCCATTTGTCTCTTAACTGATAATGATTATTTTGATTAATTAATTAGGGTGGTAGTGGTCAGGTTTCTTTATTGTAAAGCTTTATCTCTTTGTAATTATTTTGTGGGGCTGAATTATTACTCTGATGATTGCCAAATGATGACTTTAAAACTGCTATCGTCCTTTCCACAATTATTAATGGCACATCCTACTATAAGAAAAATAATTTTTTTATCTGGTTTATGGTATCTATGTATATTAGCAGGAACTTATGGATTCCTATTTTATTCAATTGGTTATAACGTGTTTCTATCATAATTTATTTTGATGCTAATTATTTCAGATTTGGTTTGAAGGCCCATGAACGTACCCGCAAAGCGGGTATGACTTCAAGTTGCTTTTAGTTTCTTATTATCATGACCCTGTATTCTTTGAGCACTTTCTTACTTTCTGGACAAAATGACCCAGGCTCACCTTATTGCCCCCTGCTCTGATGAGAAACCAAGATTTGAATTCGAGGTGTGCTTCACAGCTATTAGGGTGTCACTACTCCCTTCTCATAGACTCTTCTGTAGGTTCAGTTAGGAAATAATCAGTGAGATCATTTGTGTGTTTGTGTGCAAACATACACATATGTACATCTCTACATATGGATAGGTTTAAGTACAGATCTATATTTAAATATACACATCTACATTTACCTATGAATACTGAAAACCATGAATTCACCCTGATGCCTCCAATTCTGATCCAATGTCACAGACTCACTCTAATTTTTTCTCTTTTCTACATTTGTAACCCTCTTCTATAACAAGAACCTTGTTTTCCATGGTTTCTGCCACCCCGCTCATGAATACCCTGTTCACCCCATTGGCACTGCTGTAGCCAAAACCTATGCAGATGTCTCCCCAGCCTACGCAGCTTCTGAAAACCTATACTGGGTCACCTCCCCCACTCCCACAGAGCAGCTGCCTGCTGGCCCCACATAATGTCTGTTGGGTTCAATAAGGAACAAAGGACGGAAGGAGACTTGCACTTTCTTGGAGTCAGAGAGGCCCACAGTTGTCGTATGAACGGCTTTCCAGTGGGCCTGCCCTTGTTCCTTATTATATGTGCTACAGCATCTTCAGTGTCATTGCCCTATTGTCATGAGTGACATTTAACTTCAACTGATAGACGATTCAAGTCACTTTGGCTATGATAAATTTGCTCCCACAGGGTTTGTGTGTACGCAAACTCAAAAGAGCTGTTTTGGTGTGAAAGAGTGTAGCATCAATCAAGTCAATTTTCTCACTACAGATATTTAATAAGCATGAGAAAAACTGTATGGCTCAGAGACCAGGAACGATCCAAAAAAGGCTTCAGGGAGTCAGAACAGAAACAAACTAGGCTCAAGGGATCTACACTAAAAACTTGGCAGAGTCAATATATGTTTATAAAACCAGTGATAAGAAAGATTATTGTTGTGATGATGCTGGATTTCAATAAGGAAAAAACCTTAGAATATCACTAAATAGTAAATGTTCACCAATGTAAAAGCTTTCAAGAGTAATGAATAAAGAACCCAGTCACAGAATGCAAAGAGTGCTAAATGCAGTGAGTCTCATTTCTCTCGCGGCGCCCTGATGCTGCGACTGAGAGGCACCGTGCTTTTCCTTTCCGCCTCCCACATTTGGCACTTGTGACAGGTCCTCAAGTAGCCACTCATTGAAGCAAGTGGGGGTGCACCTTGGGGCTTCCCTCACACAGTGTGAGCTACACACCACAAAATTTATGTAGAGAGAGTCAATTCGACTGGGTGCATTTAGGAAGAAAAACTTCAGTCTAGGTTACACTTTAATTTTTTCCCTAATGATACCACATTTTGAGTAAAACATATATTTGATCCTTAATTTTCTCCTTTTTAACATTATAAATGCCACTATAAAACACTATATCTTTAGATAATTGCTAAATGGTAATAATAAATTTCAACAATTTAATAATTACTAATCCCAATTTAATCATTCTGATAATTTTTTTAAAAAAAGAATGATTAAAGGGAGCTGTACCTGCAACCAGATGGCATATCTTAAGTTCATTTTTATAATTTTTTAAAAATACATGGATATCAAACATATAGGACTTCAGAATACAAAGAGATGAACAATTAGCACTTATGAGAGCCACTGTTTCATGAGGAATACATTTTTCTGCCATTTCTAAGATAATACGATTTTGAAGGCGTATCAATGATTTAACCAATTAAACATTGCTTAATTATTAAATATTGCATAACTTACACACTACAACAGGGCAGAACAGCCTGATAATTTGGTTTGTAATTTGTGCTGACCATCTATCATCCTAGCATACAACCTTGGCGTGGACGGCACTACGTTCTCGGGTTTGCTTTATCCTCTCTGAAGACAGGAAGTACATCTCTGGGAAGTTTTTCAGGGTTGGAATTTCACCGCGAATGGTCTGCTGATTAACCCTGCTCAGACGTGGGTTGGGGCAGTGGCAGGTGAGGCAGCTCGTTCCTACTCAGGTCGTCACAGCAGGACAGCCTCAACTGAAGTGGTCTGACTCTACACACGGAATGATCTACGCCATTTGTCGTCTTCTGCCCAGATCTTTAGTGTGGGCAATCACGAGATGAGAGAGAATATACTTTTATCAGCTTTTTGAACAAGTCACTCAGATCCTTTCTCTATTTCTTTTTTTAAATTTCAGATCCTTTCTCTATTTCTAAACTTTATAGTTACTTATATAAATATAGACACCTGGCTGGAACATTTACAACAAAGAGCTTCCCTTAGATTATATATCTTTAGCACAGTCTTCCTCAAATTCCCAGTTATGAAATATGTGGGAGAATGAGATGATTACAGCTTTAAAGGTTTAACAGAAATAGAAGGGAGTAATGAAAAGTTAAGAAGGTCAAAGCCTAGCAAAGCCTAGAAAGCATATTATGAAGTTATGATCAGTGTGATATCGAGGTCAGCGCTTATAATAACAACAACAAAAAAACTATCTACATAGTGTTTCTCAACCACTCTTACATCACTACCCCTATCTCCTCACCTTTTTCCTTTGTTTTGTTTTTTTTAGTTATTCTTAGTACTTATTTTTTAAAAAACTTAACTCTTGCTCAAGTACAGTTTTCTTTCTTGTATTCCCAGTCCTGCCCCCTCCCCCACTGCTCCCCACCTCCCTCCCATCTCTGCCCCCCCACCTTAGTTATTGTCCATGTGTCCTTTATACTTGTTCATGTCCTCACCCTTTTCTATGTAATGGTTTTCCTAATCACTTTCCATGAAATTTTAACGCCACAAATATACTACATGTCTGCTTATGTTTACATATATAATAAATATATTTATTTATCTGTGCTTTATACATTAAACAAGATTTTGCCTATTCTCCAAGAACCAATTTTCACCCTTTTGAGAATTTACAAGAAGGAAAGCCAACTTTTCCCTAGTTTGTTGAAAACAATCAAATAGGATAGTAAGAGTGAACTGCATGTAGGAAACCCATTATGAGAAAGTGTTAACAAATGTTAACAAATGTTAGCTATCTGTGATGAGGATTTTAGATTACAAGTATTTAAGTCAGCATATCTTTTGAGGATCTTCTGATCCTCAGCAGCTGAGATATAGTAAACATGTGTTGATATTTGTTTATTAAAAAAAAATAAACTGAAGTTCACACATGAAATGATGTGCTCTTAAGTTGATCTGCTACTGAACACATTTTTAATACTGGTTTTCTGACTCCAATATTCTTTTAACTAAAAGCAAAAGCCTGTATGTCTTTTTTGTCCTTTTTACTAAATTTACATGTGATTTTCAAAGCCATGTATTAAGAAAAATTGGTCATTAATTTCAGAAGGATAAGATTACAGACAGATTTATGAAGGTTAGAGGCAGGATGGCTTTGTGGAAGGAACAAGTTTAGAATTAACAAATTTGGTTGTGAGATCTATGAGATCTTGAAAAAATGGCAACGTCTCTGTTCTGTGGCGCCTCCTCTACAGAAACATAAAAACAGCAGCAGATGTTTTCTGCGATTATGAACAGTAGGTACTCCCCAAATGGTAGTGTCTGTCAGGACTAATTTCTGAAAAGGTCTCCCCTACCTGTTATTCTCCATGGTTGCACGTTTCCTAGGTTTGGGATTTCTCTGGCAACACATATACGCACCACGCAGACTAGCTCATGGACCACAACACCACACATGTGCTCTACATTTCCACCCACACACTTCAAAGCTGAAGTGCAGCTGGGGTGCAGTAAAGTTCATCACTTTGGTTTGGCACTTAATCCCTTCTGATAACTTCCTACTACTTGAAATTTCACTTATTAGCTTATAAGTGAAGAGAACCCTGTTGATCCTTTTTCACTTACTGGAATAATGATACAGAAACACTGCCCTAAGTGACAAATCATGGCCAAGAAGTCAGCCATAGGGCCTAAGAATTGGCCAGAACCAACACTAGGTCCGCTCTGGTCCAGAGGGCAAAGCAGGTGTACTCTGTGCTCACCTCCTCCCACAGTCACATCAAATTACTGCTAAACTATAGAACAACCATCACTGTGAACCACCTGAAGACTAGCCGAACAGAAATTCTGTAACTCAGGATATAAAGAAGCCACGATGAGACTGGTGGGAGGGGAGGAGACACAAAATGTGCTGTTCTCACGCATATGGTGTGGTGATTAAGAATAGGTATGAATATCTAGGCTGTGAAGGACCGCCTTGGGGAATGAGGGGTCCTAGTATAGGGAAGGAGTCCACATAACACCTGGCCATGCAAACCTGTGGGCATTGTGTCCAGGTGAGATGAAGGGCTTCTGGAGTATCAGGTGTTCCTCCTGAGGGGCCCATGCATGGACTCACTTGGTCACAAATTAACTTGCTCTGTGCTACAGCTGAGAAAGCACCAGGGACACACACGGAGGAGCTGAACTGACTAGCTTGAGGGTTAGGAGCTCAAGGAGCAGAAGTCAGAGCAACTCATTCAGGGGACAGAGGTGCTGGTGTGTGCCACTGCCCCTTTGTGAGCCATTCTCCCCAACCAGCTGGCAGATGCAGGTGAGTGCCAAATAGAGGCTTTCCATTAACCTGGCAAACATGGTCCCACCCTGGTGATGCCCTGTGACCTGGCCCCACCCAACTAGTGCACCCAAGCTGCTCCCAGTGGCTTTTCAAAACAAATGGCCTGCCTCTGCTTGTGCTGCTGACTTTCCTAAAATCTCCCAAAGGTACACAAACCCCAAACAAGCATCAGCTGGCCTCATTGTGCCCTGTACCTCTTGCTAAGAGGCCACCTGGCACGAATGGTGCCAGTCTCATCTTGCATTGTAACTCCCACTAGATGGCCCAAAGCCTGGCATAAGCTGCAACCAGTGTTTTCTTGGAGTGCAACTTCAACTAAACAGCCAAATCCTGGCATAAGTGGTGGATGTCTTCAGCTCAGATCATGTTACACACCAAAGGTTCCTAAGCCTGGTACTAATGGAGGCCAACCTTGGTTTGCAGCACAGCCTCTTTCTGCAAACACCTCCAAGTAAAGCACAAATGTCAAACAACTGCAGATCCCTTTGTGGCTCGCACCAGGTGGCATCAAGCTGGACACAAATGGCAATTCACCTTGGACTGCACTGAAGCCCCTCCTAAGAGGCTTAATCATCGACACACCAGTTGGCTTCAGACTATACCAGATCGCCACCAAACCAGCTCAACAAATGACATACCTGAAGGATGGATATGGCTGTTACCAGTGTCCTGCTAAAAAAGACTCCCACTACCTGAGGCGAGTCCCCCCCCCCAAATATCTGCTGTTGTCACAGCCAGCCCTCAGAGTCAGTCAGCCTGAGGGTCAACCCCACCTAGTGACATGCCAACAGCAATCAAATCTCAACTACAACAGAAGGGTGCACACAACCCACACAAGGGACACCACTGGAGCACCTGGCTCAGGTGAACAGAAAGATTGTGCCACTGGGCCCCACAGGACACTTAATATAAGATAAGGTAGCTCAGCCAAGATTGGAAGATGTAGCAGATCTACCTAATACACAGAAACAAATACGGGGAGGCTGCCAAAATTAAGAGACAAAGAAACATATCCCAGATGAAAGAACAGGACAAAAACTCGAAGAAAAAAACCCACAACTAAACAAAATGGAGACAAGCAATCGACTAGATACAGAGTTTAAAACACTGGTTCGAAGGATGCTCAATGAACACAGGGGAAGAAGAGATGAACTCAATGAGAACTTCAACTAAGAGCTAGAAACCGTAAGAAAGACCAGTTAGAAATGAAGAATACAATAACTGAAATGAGAAAAAAAAACACATTAGAGGGAATCAATAGCAACTAGATGAAGCAGAGGATCAAATGAACAATCTAGGAGACAAGGTAATGGAAAACACCCAATTGAAACAAGAAAACAAAACCCAGAATTTTAAAGAGGATAGTTTTAGGAACCTCTGGGACAACATCAAGCGTAACAACATTCACATAGTAAGAGAACCAAAGAAGAAAGAGAGATTGAAAACTTTCCTAATCTGGTGAATGAAATAGAAATACGAAATAAGGAAACAAAGAGTCCCAAGCAAGATGAAGCCAAAGAGGTCCACACTAAGACACATCATAATTAAAATGCCAAAGGTTGAAGACAAACACAGAATCCTATAAGAAGCAAAAGACTACCAGTCATGTATAATAAGGAGGCTCCCATAAGACTGTCAGCTGATTTTTCAACAGAAACTTTGCAGGCTAGAAGGAATTCACACAAAATATTCAAAGTGATGAAAAGCAAGGACCTACAGCCAAGACCACTTTACCCAGCAAAGCTATCATTTAGACCCAAAGCAGAGATAGAGTCTCCTATACAANACAGAATCCTATAAGAAGCAAAAGACTACCAGTCATGTATAATAAGGAGGCTCCCATAAGACTGTCAGCTGATTTTTCAACAGAAACTTTGCGGGCTAGAAGGAATTCACACAAAATATTCAAAGTGATGAAAAGCAAGGACCTACAGCCAAGACCACTTTACCCAGCAAAGCTATCATTTAGACCCAAAGCAGAGATAGAGTCTCCTATACAAGAAAAAGCTAAAGAAATTCATCGCCACTTAACCAGTATTGCAAAAAAAAAAAAAAAAAAGTTAAAGGAACATCTTTAGGAAGAAAAGATCAAGACATGAATAAGAAAAAACAGGGAAAAGGCATCTACTTAGGAAAAAAAACACTGAGTCAACCAACTATAAAACTGTTACAAAGATCAAAAGGCAAAGGTAGGAAGATCATGGGCAATTGCAATAATAAATTAAGAGATAAGCACAAACAAAAAAAAGGAAAAAATGATCAACACATAAACATGTAAGGGGAGAGTAAAACTTGTAGTGATTTTAGAATGTTTGAACTTAAGAGCCCATCACCTTAAAACAGACTGCCAAAAATGTTGTTTGGTATACCTAAAGAACATGGTAACCACAAACCAAAAGTCTATAAGAGATATACAAGAAATAAAGAGAAAGAAATCCAGTTGGCCAGGAGTGGCTCAGTTGCTTGGGTATCATCCTGCTGCAAACTGAAAGTTTGTCAGCTTAATTCCTGGTCAGGGCACATGTGTGAGTTGCAGGTTTGGTCCCCAGTTGGGGAGTGTGCTGAAGACAGCCAATCAATGTTTCTCTCTCATAACAACATTTCTCTCCCTCTCTTTCTCCCTCCCGTCCCCCTCTCTAAAATCCAAAAGAAGAACATAAAATAAGAGAAGAAATCCAAACACAACACTATAGAAAGTCATCAACATACAAGAGAACAAGAGAATACGAAGAAATAGTGAACTACAAATACAATCAGAAAACATAAAATGATAATGACTACATACCTATCAATAATTCCTTTAAATGTCAATGAACTAGCCCTGGCTGGTGAGGCTCAGTGGACTGAGCACTGGCCTATGAACTGAAGAGTCCCTGATTTGATTCCCAGTCAGGGCGCATGCCTGGGTTGGAGGCCAGGTCCCCAGTAGGGGGTGCTCAAGAGACAACCACACACTTATATTTCTCTCCTTCTCTTTCTGTGCCCCCACTCCTCAATCTAAAAACAAAATAAAATCTTTTTAAAACAGTCCATGAACTAAGTGTGCCAATCAAAAGACACAGGGTTAAAATGAATAAAAACCAAGACCCACACATATACTGCCTATAGGAGATCCACTTTAGAGTGAAAGGCACACACACAGACTGAAAGGAAAAGGATGGAAAGGATATTTCATGCAAGTGGAAAAAAGCGGGTGTACACATACTTATTTCAGAGAAAAGCTTGAAAACAAGAGACAAGGGCATTTCATAATGATACAGGAATCAATTCAACGAGAGGTTATAATTCTCAAAAATGTCTACATACCATATAGGAACATGTATATATATACATAAAGCAAATACTGATGGACACAAAGGGAGAGGTCAACAGTAATACGGTAATAGTAGGAGAATTTAATACCCCATTGACATCCATTGACATCAATGAATAGATCATCCAGAGAGTTAACAAGGAAACAGTGACCTTAAATGACACATTAGAAGTGATGGACTTCAGATTGAAAACATATCAAATATTTACTCTGATTATAAAGGTATGAAACTAGAAATGAATTACAAGAAGAAAACTGAAAAACACACAAACATGTGGAAGCTAAATAACATGCTACTAAACAATGAATGAGTTCATAATGAGATCAGAGAAGAAATCAAAACATACCTCGAGGCAAATGAAAATGAAAGCATAACAATCCAAAATCTAGGGTACACAGCAAAACTAGTCCTAACAGGAAAATTCATAGCATTACAGGCCTATCTCAAGAAACAAGAAAAATCTCAAATGAACAATCAAGCTCTAAAAGAAGCTAAAAGAAGTAGAAAAAACTAAAAGAAGTAGAAACTAAACTAAACTAAAACTAAAAGAAGTAGAAAAAAGAAGTAGAAGTAGTAGAAAAGAAGTAGAACTTTGTTGTTCAAAGTAAGTAGGAGGAAGGAAACAATAAACATCAGAGGGGAAATAAATGAAATAGTTTTTTAAAAATGAATGTCTAACTACTATGATCTATACCTGAAACTAATATAAAATAATATTGGATTTCAACTATAATTGGAAAGGAACCTCACTAAAATAATAAAAATAATAAAAAAACAGAAAAGAGCAATGAAACCAATAGCTGATTCTTTGAAAAAATAAACAAAATGGATAAACCTGTAGCCAGAATTATCAACAACAACAGCGCAAAAAATAAAATCAGAGATGAGAAAGAAGTGATAAGTGACACCACAGAAATACACAGGATTATAAGAAAATACTACACACAATTTCATACCAAAAATACTGGACAACCTGGAGGAAATAAATAAATTCTCAGAAAAATATAACCTTCCAACGCTGAATCAAGAAGAAACAGAAAATCTGAACAAATTGATAACAGCTAATGAAATTGAATCTGTAAACAAAAAACTCCCAACAAACAAAAGCCCTTGACCAGATGGCTTCATAGGTGAATTTTATCATTCACAAAAAAAGTAATACCTATCCTTCTCATACTCTTTAAAAAAAACTGAAGAGGGGGGTAAGGCTCCTAAACTCATTTTATGAGGCCAACCCTGATACCAAAGCCAAAGACATTACCAATAACAACAACAATAATAGGCCAACACCCCCAATGACCATAGATGCAAGAATCCTTAACAAAATATTAGCAAACCAAGTTCAGTAACATATTAAAAAGATCATACACCATTATCAAGAAAGATTTATTACTGGGATGCATTATCTGCAAGTCAACTGACATGATATACTACATAAAAAGGATAAGAATCATCTGATCACATCAATGGATGCACTCACAAAAGCCAACAATCATTTATGATAAAAAAATAACCTGTCAGCAAAGTGGGGCTAGAGGGAATGTACCTCGACATAATAAAGGCCATGTATTACAAACCCCTAACTAACATCATACTCAATGGTGAGAAGCTGAAAGCTTTCTCTTTAAGATCAAAAACAAGACAAGGATGAAAAAAAAAGGGGCAAGGATGACCTTTTTCACCTCTTTTATTCAATATAGTATTAGAAATCCTAGCCACAACAATCAGACAAGAAAAAGAAATAACAGACATTTGAATTGGAAAGGGAGAATTAAAACTGTCATTATTTGCAAATGTCATGATACTACAGAGAGAGCCCTAAGATTCCACCAAAAGTATTAGAATACAGAAATTCAGCAAAGTAGCAGGATACAGAATTAATATTCAAAAACTGTTTACATTTTACACAACCACAACAAACTTATCTGAAGAAGAAACTAAGAAAACCTTGTAGACTTCTGCCAAGATGGAGGCGTAGGTGGAAACACTGCGCCTTCTCCCACAACCAAGTTTGAATACAACAAAGGTTTAGTAAACAAAGACGCAGCCAAAGAACAGAAAAGTGAACTATACGGAAGTCCGACAACAACAAACTGTTCAACCTGGACTGGTAAGAGGGGCAGAGACAGCAGTGGAGCAGGGTTGGGCAGGAAGGATCCCCCGACCCAGGCGACCCAGGCGCAAAGGCAGCCGGGGTAGCATCACAGCCCAGTGAGGGCATGGGGCAGGCTGAGCGTGGTTGCACATTTACGTGTGCAGATAAACCCAGCAAAGGAGTGAGCAGTGAGACAGACCACGCGGCCCCAGCCGTGAGAGGAGGCAGAGGGGACTGCCACTGATTTCCTTTGACCCCGCCCCCACATACAACATCACAACCCAGCAACTGAGTTGCCCCGCCCTGGTGAACAACTAGGGCTCTGCTCCTCATATGTAACAGGCATGGACAGTCCAAAAGATGGCTCAAGAAGAA
The DNA here is from genome assembly GCF_014824575.4 of Sturnira hondurensis. NCBI lineage: Eukaryota > Metazoa > Chordata > Mammalia > Chiroptera > Phyllostomidae > Sturnira > Sturnira hondurensis. Next base: position 9,826,757 of record NW_028090025.1, read on the forward strand.
CTCAAAGTCCCAGAGCTGATAATTCTAAGTGACCAGGAAATAGCCAGCCTCTCAGATGCACAGTTCAAAAACACTGATGATCAGGATGCTCACAGAACTGGTTGATTATAGTCACAAATTAGAGGAACATATGAAGGCTAAACTAATTGAAATGAAGGGAGATGCACAGGAAACCAATAGTGATGGAAAGGAAACTGGGACTCAAATCAATGGAATGGACCAGAAGGAAGAACAAAACATCCCACCAGAAAGGAATGAAGAAATGAGAATTCAAAAAAATGAGGAGAGGCTTAGGAACCTCCAGGACATCTTTAAACGTTCCAACATCCGAATTATAGGGGTACCAGAAGGGGGAAAGAAACAGCCACGAGTGGAAAACGTATTTGAACAAATAATAAAGGAGAACTTCCCCAGTCTGGCAAAGGAAATAGACTTCCAGGAAATCCAGGAAGCTCAGAGAGTGCCAAAGAAGTTGGACCCAAGAAGGAACACACCAAGGCACATCATAATTACATTAGCCAAGACCAAAATGAAGGAGAGAATCCTAGAAGCATCAAGGGATAAGGGGACAGTCACCTACAAAGGAGTACCCATCAGACTGTCAGCGGATTTCTCAAAAGAGACCTTACAGGCAAGAAGGGGCTGGAAAGAAGTATTCCAAGTCATGAAATCCAAAGACCTACAGCCAAGATTGCTCTATCCAGCAAAGCTTTCATTTAGAATGGAAGGACAGATAAAGTGCTTCTCAGATAAGGTCAAGTTCAAGGAGTTCATCATCACCAAGCCCTTATTATATGAAATGTTAAAGGATTCATATAAGAAAAAGAAGATAAAAATATGAACAGTAAAAGGACAACAAAGATCAGGAGTGGAACCATAGAAATGGAGATCACATGGAGGGTTAGCAACAGGGGAGTGGGAGGAGGAGAAGGGGGGAGAAGGTACAGAAAATAAGTAGCATAGACAGTAGGTAGAAAACAGATGGGGGGAGGGCAAGAATAGTAGGGGAAATATAGAATCTAAAGAACTTGAGACACGTGGTCATAAACTAAAGGGGGGAAGAGTGGGGGAGGGAGTGTGCAGGGTGGAGGGGAATGAAGGTGGGGGATAGAACAACTGTAATGGTATAATCAATAAAATATATTCAAAAAATTAAATAAATAAAAAATAACAAAAAAAAAGAAAGAAAACCTTGTACACTTGCATCAAAAAAAAAAAAACCCTGAATAAATTTAACCAGGTAAATTTACTCAAGAAGGTAAAATGCCCCCCCCCAAAAGAAGGTAAAAGAAGGTAAAATGCCTATACTTGAAACTACAAGATATTGAAAAACAGAAACTGAAGAAGATACAAATAAATGGAAGGATAAACCATGCTCATGAATAGGAAGAATTAACATCATTAAAATGTCCGTATTACCGAAAAAAAAAAAATCTATAGGTTAAAGTAATCTCTATCAAAATAACAAAGGCATTTTTCACAGAACTAGAACAAATAATCCTTAAGCGCATATGGAACCATAAAAGACCCTAACTAGACAAAACAATCTCAAGAAGGAAGAACAAATTTGGATGGATCACACCACCTGACTGCGAACTATGTTACAACTCATCAAAGCAGCAGGTTAAGGGCATAAAATAGACACATACATGTACCAATGGAAGAGAATAAACAACTCACAAAACAACCCCATACCTAGATGGCCAATTAATCTATGACAAAGGAGGCAAGAATATACAGTGGGGTAAAGATAGTCTCTTCAATAAATGGTGATGGGAAAACTCCAAAGATGCATACAAAAAATCTGAAACTAAACCACTTTCTTACACCATATATAAGAATAAACTCAAAATGGATTAAAGACTAAAATGGAAGACACAAAACTATAAAACTTCTAGAAGAAAACATATCAATCACCTCGTGCCTGTCAAAATGGCTATCATCTAAAATAAATCAACAAACAAGTGTTGGTGAGGATGTGGAGCTTGTGGAGCAAAGGGACCCTCACTGGACTGTTTGTAGAACTGTAAACTCGTGCAACCACTACGAAAACTGTATGGAGGTTCCTCAAAAAAATTAAAAGTAGAACTACTTTACGATCCAGCAATTCTACTCCTGGGTATTTATCTGAACAAATTTAAAACAATAGTTTGAAAAGATGTATGCACTCCCATATTAACTAGCATTACCTACAATACCAAAGATATGGAAGCAACCTAAGTGCTCATCAATAGACAACTGGATAAAGAGGAAGGGGCACATATCTACAATGGAATATTACTTGGCCACGAAAAAATAAAATCTAACTACTTATGCAACATAGATGACCTAAAGTGGCAACTTTCAACCTTTTCCCTCTCATTGCACACATAAACTAATTACTAAAATTCTGCAGTACACCAAAAAATATTATATTTTCTGCCAATCTGACAAAAAATTGGTATAATTTTGATTCATTCACAACAGATGGCAATTGTTGTGTTGGCTGTTGTCATTTTTAAAATTTGACAATCTAAGGGAAGTGGTCAGTGCCCCTGACTAAATAGTCAGGTACTGCATGTTCTCAAAATCCTTGTGGCACACCAGTTAAAAACTGCTGACCTAGCTCTGGGCGGTGTGGCTCAGTGAACTGAGTGCTGGCCTGCAAACAGAAAGGTCGCCAGTTTATTCCCAGTCAGGACACCTGCCTGGGTTGTGGGCCAGGTCCCCAGGTGGAGTCATGCAGGAGGCAACTGACCAATAATACCACTTGCACATCTCTCCCTCCCTCCTCTCTAAAAGTAAATAAATAAAATATTTTTAAAAAATTTTTAAAAGGAAAGAAAATTGCTGACCCAGAGGGTATTTTGCTAAGTGAAATAAGACACACAGAGAAAGACAAATACCATACAATTTCACTGGCATTTGTAATCTAAAATACAAAAAAACCCACAAAACCCAGAAACAAACTCACAGACACCTAAGACAAACTGATGATGGCAAGAGGGGAGGGGTTGTGGGGACAGGTGAAGAAGGGAATGGGATTATGATGTACAAATTGCCAGTTATTAAAAAAGTCATGGGGATGTAAAGTACGGGATAGGAAAGACAGCCAATAACACTGTAATAACTATGCATGGCATCAGATGGGTATGTTTTAGACGTATCAGGTGATCACTTTGTAAGTTATATAAATGTCGAACTGCTATGTTATACACTTGAAACTAATATATATCAACTGTAATTGGGAAAATTTTTAAAAAAGAAGAAACACTAGGTCATAATCAGTAATCCAATGATGTATTCTTGAATGAATTCTTTATGACAATTTTAATAGCTCTGTTTTCATTTTGTTAACCTTGAATAAATCAAGTGTTGTCATATACAAATGAAAAGTAACAAGAGGTGAACATAGTCATGATGACATATTCAAGCCTAGAGAAGGCAAAACGGTGTGCAGTCTGCAGCAGTTTGAACAGAAAAAGGGGATGGGGAAAATTAGGCATAGGGCATATGACAGAGGAGTCTCTGAGCCCGCGCTAGAGCAGGGAGCACCACTGTAAGATGTCCAGCAGCAGCCCCATCTATGCAAAAATGCATCATGTAATGATAGGTATGTTAATCTCGGTTTGAATTTAATGTTCTTTGTAGATTTTTCTAAGTAATATGCAAAAGTGTTTGTTTTGCAATTGTGTAAATGCTACAAAGTTCATGGAGCTTATATTTCATTTATGGTTGTACATAATTCAGCAACATTTTAACTCATATAAATGAAGTCCTTTACTAACTGTTTTTAAAGGGTCTCTATATTTCTTCAGTTTGTGAAACATTACTTCATGGTGCAACTCAAATGGGGAGAGGGGACCCCTTTACTCTGCTGCTTGGCTTCTACAATGTTATCCTGAGGTGGGAATTAAACATGTGCCTTTGTTTACCTAATCTGACTGGGTATCCTATTCTGCCATCTTGGAAGTCCTGACAAAGGTGGCGGTAACAGCACGTGCACAGTTTGAGACTTAAGGAGGCAAGATGACCATCATAGTCCAATATAAAATCATGTCATGATCTCTCCTATGCTTCAAAATGTCTCCTGTCTATCACTGATACTTAGACTTAACTGTGCCAGTGACCTAAAACCTTTCCAATTCCCTCAAGACAGCACTACATTCTCACCCTCATAACTCTCTCAGCAAGTAACTTTGGTCCCTATATGAACTCACATTGAGGTATTCAGACATTAACCTCCAATCCATCCTCTAACTCCCATCCTACCATCTGTCTTTAAGGAAAAAGTAATTTTTTTCTCTTGTAAACAGGAATGCAGACATTTTGTTTAAAGGACAGCTCTCTCCAAATTACTTACAAAAATGTGGTCAATAAATTATACTCCTCCAATAAGATTTTTTTGTGCCTACCAAGATTTTGCAGTTCCCCCTGTATTCCTCTTTTCTAACTTCCCCAAATTTTGGCTATTTCTAAATGCTCTCCCTTATTAATCTCATCCTTTGCATTAGCATCAACCATTAATTCTAAGCACCCATCAATGAACACATATACATACACTCTACTTCTGGATCAGGCACCTGCTTTCAAAATCTTCTGCAGTCAACTTTCTATTACTATATATCAGTTTGCCTTTTCTAGAATTTCAAGTAAACTAAATCATACAGTATGTAGTCTTTTGTTTGAACTTTTTCACTACACCTTTGATTCTGAGATTCATCCACATTGTGGCATGCATTGGTAGTTCTTTTCTATTCCTAAGTAGTAATCTGTTGTATGAATACACCATATTTTGTTAATCCATTAATCAGTCGATGGACATCTGATTAGTTTCCAGTTTTGAGCTACTATGAATACATCCAAAATGAACATTCATATAAATCTTTGCATATTTATACTCCTTTATTTTATATAAAGGCTTCTCATACAGAAGGTATATGTTTAACTTCTGAAGAAACTATGGTTTCTTCAACAGAACTTTATTGGCCACTTTGTTTGTAATGGACTAAAACTTCAAGTTCATCCATACAATGGAATACTATCAGCAATAAAAAAGAGTAACATACAAGAATAGGGCCAAATGTAAAAAAAAAGTACGCCAAATAAAGAAGTCAAATAAAAAAGAGCACACGTATATACTTCCATTTTAAAAAATCTAGAAAATGCAAACTAATGTATAGTGACAGAAAGGAGGTCACTGATTGCTCGGAGCCTGTGGTGGAAAGAGGAATGTGTTACTAAGGAGCAAGAGGAAACAGTTAAGAGTAATAAAAATGTTATCTTGATTGCAGTGATGAAGAAAATTCCTCAAGTTGAATACTTTAAATATGTGCATTTATTGTATGTCAATTATACGTCAGCGAATTTGTTTTAAAAAATACACAATGGCACTTGTGGGAACAGACAGAAAAATTCCTTTATGTAATATAATAACTCTGAAATGGTCTCTGCTGTTCATAAAACTTTAATGCAAAAGAATTATTTATCTGGGCACCTAAAATCTGAAAGCAACTGAGCAGCAGAATTTCTACAAATAATCTTAAAAAAAAGAAGAAAGACCAAACCAACAAACCTACTTATCCATTTAAAATAAATAAAATAATATATATCCCACGTGTAATCACAACAATTTCTCAAGTACACGGTGTGGTGTGACACAGTGCGTTATGACTGAGAGGCTTATATGATACGTTAAAGATCAGTGTAGTGAAGGGGTAGTGTTCCTAAACACAGAAAACACAGGATTCACATACAAAACATTGTATCTGACAAAGAAGTACAAACATTATATGTGACAAAGAAGTACATCTTTCAATGCTAAAAGCCATAAATAATAATGAGAATATACCAGTTATGCTTAGGCCCAAAAAACATAACCACCATTATAAAACAAAAGCAACAGGAGATGGAATGACATAGAAAAACACACAAATAATAGGAGCCTTTAATCTGCCACTCTCAGTACAAACAGATGAAGTAGAGAGAAAACAAGGAGATGTATGTATATCCACTCCAAAAAATTGAAATTATCATCTAGAGGACAGTCCCCTTGTAGTACAGGCTTCCCCCACTAGGTGAGTGTTCTGGTAACCCATCTGTATCAGTGTACCAGCTAGCATTGTAGTGAGAGGCTGCGCTTGGCTCCCATAAATTTTTTTTGGAGGCTCTTGTCCATTTCACGATGGGTGATTTACAAGCACATCTGCCTATACCATGCTGATGGTCAGAAGTTTTTGACCAAAAATAGCATGACCCTTATGCTCTACCCTCCCTATTCACCTGATTGTGCACCAGGTGATTTTCCCCCCCCTGGATGGAAAAAAAATCCTTAACGGGAAATGTTTTACCAGTGTGTAAAAGGTGAAACAAAAAACAGCAGAAGCACTAAAAGGCATCAAAACTGACACATACAAAAACTGTTCTGAGCAGTGGAAAAATGTCTTGATAGGCATATTACATTGAATAGAGAGTATTTGGAAGGTGACAGAAGTTTAAACATGTAAGAATAAATACACAATTTTTTACAAATAAATTCTGTTTTGAAGGGATATATATATCCCTCCAAAGCAACATAAGCAAGAGATTTTATTGACAGTGAATTTGACACATTATTGATAGAGAACATACCTTCTCAAATATATGTGACATATTTAAAAACAACCACATAGTAGGTCAAAAAGAAAACTTGAGTGAGTTCCATCAAATAAAAAACAATTTATTGCTATGGCCTTATAGTTAGTTTGAAAGAACAGAAGCATCCTATGTTCACTGCAGCACTATTTACAATTGCCAAGATATGGAAGCAGCCCAAGTGTCCATCAGTAGATGAGTGGATAAAACAGCTAATATACACAATGGAATACTACTTGGCTATAAAAAAGAAGAAATTTTTATGCTTTGTAACAGCATGGCTAGACCTGGAGAACATTATGCTAAGTGAAATAAGCAGTCAGAGAAAAACAAACACCATATGATTTTACTTATATGTGGAATTAATGAATAAACTGAACTAACAAGCAAAATAGAGACAGAGTCATAGATAGAAAGCAGCCTCACAGCTCTGAGAGGAAAGGGGGTGGGGGCTGGAGGGACTGAGCCAGAAGGAAAAAGGACTCATGGACATGAGCAACACTGTGGTAATTCTGAGGGGAGGAGTATAAGGGGAATAAATGGTGATGGAAAGAATAAAGTAAAAAAATACTGTATTCAACATTCATATCAATGTCTATATGAATACTAATAACATCTAATAACTTACAGAAAAGAGAAAAAAATAAAAATGAAAGAAAAATGTTTTTGTATAATCAAAATCTATGGTATATATTTAAAGCAGTACTTGGAGAAAAATTCAAATCCATAAACCATTATATCAATAAGAATGAAAAAATGAAAATAAACTATGTGCATAAAGAAAAAACAACTAATAAAAGAACAGAGAACAGAGTCCCAGTGACTCAGATGGTTTCAGGTCTATCTTATATACAACTGGAGTTCCAGAAGAAGGGCAGAGAGAGGAGGAGGCAGAAAATTATTTGCAAAAAACCATGCTTAAAAATTCCCCAAATGTGATGAAATACATAAATTTACAAAGTCAAAAAGCCTGGCAAACTTCAGGTGAAATAAATTCAAACAGAAACCAACAGCCTTCAGATACACTGACAATAAGCAGTTAGTAGAACAGCAGGAAAAAAACCATCCATAACAGCAACAAAGAAGATAAAAACTCAGGGGTAAACGATAGAAGATGTGCAAAACTACTGAAAAAAACAAAAGTCAGCTTGAACAAACTGAAAGACAGCCCTTGTTTCTGAATAATATCACATAAAAAAATGCTGGTTTTCTATAATTTACAAATTAAATGCAATTGCCATAAACATACCAACAAGCTTTTTGATGGAGCTAGACAAGTGACACTTAAGTTCACATGGGAAAAATAAAAACACATAAGACAAACTAGGAGGCACAGATGAAAAAAATGTCATATAGTGGAGGAAGAAAGATCTTTATTAGATAAAAATAAAATCCAAATGGTTCTGGGATAAAAATGTTTTAAAAATCATACTATATAGCCTTCTAGGTAAATACTGATGGGATAATTCAACATGGACATAGAAAAAAGTTTTCTAACTATGACCCCCCAAACCAAAAGCAATAAAAGAAAAGACTGATAAATTTTGGTCATATTAAAAAAAAAACATTGAAGAGAAAGGACTAATCTCCCCAGTGCATAAATAACTTCAAATATTAAAAAGTATAAAAACTTGACAAAGAAATGAACAGGTAATTCACACTCTGCTCCAGAACAAGATTTTGAAATAGCCCTTACAGACACACACAAAAAGTTCAACTTTGGCATGCAAACTGGTACAACCCTTTGGGAGAGGAATTTGGCAATATCTAACAAACCTATGAATGAATTTATACCTTTTGACCCCACAATCCCATATTTAAGAATTTACCTGAATGTTATACTAAGTGAAATAAGCCAGTGAAAGACAAATACCATATAATTTGACTTAAATATGGAATCTAATGAATAAAATAAAAAACAAAATAGAAACAGGTTCATAAATAGAGAACATACTGACAGCTGTCAGAGGGGAGGGGTGTGTGTGGGGGCTAGATAAAAATGGTGAAGGGATTAAGCAAAAAAAGAAAAACAAATCCCTCACAGACACAAACAAATGTATGGTGATTACCAGAGGGAAAGGGGAGTGGGAGACAGTAGTAAAGGGTAAAGGGGATAAATGGTGATGGAAGACTCAACTTCACGTAGTAACCACATAATACAATATACAGCTGATGTATTATAGCATTGCACACCTGAAATCTATGTAATTTTATTAACCAACATCACCCCAGTACATTCAATAACAATTTTTTAAAAATTAAAAAGGATAAAAAAAACTTACCGGAAAACTGTAACATTATAAAATGGTACATGCCAAAAGTTATTTATTGCAGTGTTGTCTGTAACTGAAACATACTGGAAATGATTTGAATGCCCATACACAAGAGAGTGTTTGAATAAACTGCAGTACATCGACACCACTTATAGCCATAGAGAAAGGACCAAGAGTTCCAAGAACTGATATGAGGGGTCTTCTAATGTTAAGTAAAATAAGCAAACAAAAAAAACAGTATTAATGTTACATCTGCTGTAACAAAGAAGAACAAGGAAATATACTTATAGCTGCTTATCTGAGGGGAAAAACTGAAGGGAAGGTAAACTAGGAACTACTGTGTGTGGGGAAACAGGGTGGGAAGAATGGGAGGGGACAGGAGGTGGGAATGGCACTTCTCTGAGGACATCTTTTTTCATATAGCTTTGACTTTTATAACCTCGTTAATACGCTACATAGTCAAAAAAATAAATGCAATCTGCAAGGATGGGGGAACACCCAAATCTGAATAAAGACACAACAAATCAGCCCAACTGTTTTCAAATAAATGACTTGGACACCCTGAAGAGGGGATACAACCAGCCTTATCAATTTTTGAATACAATATTTTGACTTTGTAACTTTGGGGTACAGACAAAAAGAATGTAAATATTCAACTCCAGTTAGCAAATATTTTTAAACAGCTTTATTGAGCTATCATTTATAAACTATAAAGTTTGCCTGTTTAAAGTATGGCAGATTTATTTTTCACAGTGGTATGGGTTAGCAATTCTAAAACTAACTTGGGTGTATCCTAGAATTAAACACATAAGAGAATTGATTGTGGATGATGTGAGCAGAGTTTTTCACTGTCAGACAAGGGAGTTAGAAATATAGAAAAACAAAAAGCTAGAATAAACCCTGTGATGCTGGGTTGAAATCAGAGGTACCGGTAAGGATGGGTGATTTTTAATATATACAGTTACGTAGGTACATCGGAACAGACACAGAGGTGTGTGTGTATATGTGAACAAAAACATGTATTTCCTATTCCTGTGTACGGAGAGGATCTAGAAGCAACGAACAAACAGTAGCAATGAACACGCCTACTTCCCAAGATCTTGGTTATAAACATTCCACTAAAATGAACCATACTTCCCACAAGAAAGGGCTGATTCCAGGGCTGGGGCAGGAAAAAAATATAAGTTGAGCCTAGAACATCTTGCTGTGCCAGAAAGCAAATAAGTGGTCTAAGAATGATGGGAACTTGTCAAAAGAACATTTAAGCCAGCCTGAACTAGCTGAATCTAAGATAATTTTAGCATCAAAATAAATAATAAAAGTAACAGAATTATTATATAATAGTATTATTTATTAATAAGTAAGATTCCATCATTCACACTAATATAAATTAATAAAGGGAGAATAGAGAAAAGCTGTCTTTAAAGTGGAATGTCACCTAATACATGTTATTTTCAAATGGCCATATTCTTAATGTTTAAACAAGAAATGTCAGGCACAACTTACTTGCCAAATAACATAGAGGATGACGATAGTTTGTACTATATCAGAGTCATTTCCTAGAACAGTATCAGAATTGCATGAGGTAAGGAAATACCTATTTTGCAATGAGTCAGAATATAATGATTTGCTGACAGTTCTCATAAAATAAAATACTCATTTCTTCTCAGTCTTAAGTCTGTACAAATGCTTTAAAATTGTTAAGTACTTTCTCAATAGCTGTCTTGCTTCTTTTTGTAACAGAGGTATATCTTACCCCTAATTATAATACCTTAACATCTGTTTAAGTGAATTACATACAGGTTGCTACTCTGAGGATACAGTTTGGATTAAACAACCAAAATAATTCTAATTTAGAAAGTATCTTTTTCAACATAAATATAATGCATGCTTATTTTACATTCAGACCATTTTAAAAATCAGAAAGATAAACAGCAGACCATGTAAGAAAACTGTAACTCCCATCTTTGCTGATATATTTCTATTCATATGATTTTTAGAAAACAAAATGGGGACCACACTGAACATATATTTTATGAACTCCTTTTCTCCTCTCATGACTATAGTAAACATTTTTCCATGCTACTAAATATTCCTACAAAGACAAAATCACTTTTTACTTCTTTGGTGCACTGTAAGTACCTAATGATTACATTTCAATTTTGAAGTCATTATTTCAATGGTTGTACAGTATATTATTATATATGTATCAATTCGATTAATCCCTTGTTTATTCATATTTGCTGGGCTTTGCTAGTGTGGTTAATTCTGAAATAGATAGATAGCACTGCACCTAAATCACCACACACACATAGTCTAGAATATTTCTTTAGAATAAAACTGTAGATATTAAATTACAGAGTCAAAGAGTTTAACCTCCTTCTGGGTTCTTGAACATATTTCTAGTGGCTTTCTAGAAACATCATACCAACTTTGATTTAGTGGTATTTACATTACCAACTTTTTATTGGTAGTGTTTGACAACATTCACAGCATTCTCATCTACTTGAATAATTTTCGTCATTAAAATTTTTTAGGTTGAGCTATATTTTACACACATCGAAATGCACAGATCTAAAATGTACGGTTTGATGACTTTTTTTGAACTTTACTTTTAAATAATTTCTGACTTACAGGAAAGTTGCAAAAATAGTACAAAGAATTCTTATATATCCTCCACCCAAATTCCCTGCTTGTTAACGTCTTTGTAATGCTTGCAATGCTCTTCCCATATCTGCACCTAATGTCTCCCAGAACCATTGGAGAGTAAGTTGCAGACAGATTGCCTTTTAACCTCTGAACACTTTGGTGTGTGTTTCCTAAAAATAAGGATATTCTCCTATAAAACCACAGTATGATTATTTAAGCTAAAAATTAAGTTTGACACTATTTACTAATCGCAGATCTTATTCAAATTATGCCAATTGTCCTGATGATATCCTTTAAAAAAAGAAAGTTTCATGATCTGGTCTAGGATCACATGGTGCATTTGTCAGGTCTTTCAGTCTCCCTTAAAATGAGGCAGTTCTGTAGTCTCATTCTTTTCTTTTTCTCTTGTCTTTTAGAATCTTTTTGAAGAGTACAGGTCAGCTATTTTGTGAATGACACTCAATATGGGCCCATCTCTTGAGGTTCCTCTGGATTACAGCGGTCATGCCCTCCTGGCAGGCAGACCACAGAGGTGATGGTGTGTGTCTTCTCAGTGACACAGGGTATCAGTCTGACCCAGTACTGGTGAACGTTAAGTTTGGTCACATGGTTAAGATGATGTCTTAAGGTTTCTTCACTGTAAAGTTATTATTTATCTCTCTATAGTTCTGTAATTAATAAGTATGTTGTAAGAAAATATTCTGGCATTATAAAATTATCCTTTCCTCATAATACTCTCACCTATTCTAAATTTTAGTGTCCACTGGAAATTTTGACCTAAAACAATTACTGTGCTGGTAACTGCTAAGTGATGATTTTCAAATCTTTCTGAATTTTAAAAAATGGTCTATATGTAAAATAAGCATGCATTATACTTATGATAAAAAAAATCAACTCTAAATTTCCTAAATTAAAATTACTGTGAATTGGTAATCTAAACTGTCTCTTCATAGTAATGACCTATTATTTATTTATTTTAACCTGAGGATATTTTTTATTATTGATTTTAGAGAGAGGAGTGGGGGTGGGGAGAAATATCGTTCTGAGTGACTGGTTGCCTCCCATATATGCCCCGACCAGGGATTTAACCCACAACCTAGGTATGCGCCCTGACCTGGGATCTAACCTGTAATCTTTTGGTGTGCTAGACGATGCTCCAACCAACTGAGCCACCCAGTGAGGCCTGTATGTAATTCATTTAAACAAATGTTAAGGTATTATAATTATAGATAAGCAAATACATACCGCTGTTATAAAAAGAAGCAAAATGCTATTGAGAAAGGATTTAATTAAAAGCATTTCTATGGATTTTAGATTGAGGGGAAATTAGTAATTTATTTCATGAGAACTGCCAGAAAATCATCATATTCCAACTCTGTAAAATAGGTATTTCCTTTCCTCATGTAATTTTGATATTGTTCTAGGAAATGACTCTGATATAGTACATACTATCATCATTCTCTATGTTATTTGGCAAGTAAGTTATGCCTGACATTCCTTGTTTAAACATTAAGAATAAAATCATTTGAAAGCAATTAACAAGATAAAAACACTTCTACCTAACACGGATTCCACCTAGTTTGACTGTCTGAGGGACAGACAGAGGACATAATATACTACCAACTCCAAAGCCACAATTTTGTAAAGCAATATGATAATGTCAGAGAAAAATATTTTAGTGAAGTCTATGATATATAAGCAACGAGCATTCCAGGATTTCTAACTACAAAATTAATTTACGAGAGGACTTTTGACATCTCACAAACTGAAATGCTCTCATTTACTACGTAAACATACCTTGATGAACCACTTGAACAGAGGATACGGCACATTAGGTATAATATATAAATGAGACTAAATTTCAATTTAACTCCTTTATACTTGCAAAATAGAAACAATTCAACAATTACTCCAGATTTTTACTTAGCACTGTGTACAAGACACTATGCTAAGAACTTCATTTCATTTCATTTAATTCCCTCAACAACCTGAATACTTATGTTCATTATCTTCTCGTCCTAATTTACAGAAGAAAAAACCACACGTGGTAAGATAACTGGCTGGGATTCTTAATCTTAGCACTGTCTGTGGCCAAAGTCCATGCTCTTAGCCAGGAAATACCTTAAAACTTTGGGGATGCAAGGATGGTACAATACCCACAAATCAACAAATGTGATCTATCACACAAACAAAATGAAGGATAAAAACCACATGATCCAATCAATAGATGCACAAAAAGCATTTGATAAAATCCAGGACCCATTTATGATAAAAACTTTCTGCAAAATGGGAATAGAGGGAACATTCCTAAATATAAAAGGCCACATATGACAAACCCAAAGCCAACACTATACTCAATAGACAAAAACTACAAGTGTTCCCCCCCTTAAGATCAAGAACAAGACAGGGATGTTGGTTTCGCCACTGTTATTCAACATAGAATTGGAACTCCTAGCCACAGCAATCAGACCAGAAGAAGAAATTAAAAACATCCAAATGGATAGGAAGAAGTAAAACTGTCATCATTTGCAGATTTCATACTGTATATAGAGGACCCTTGAAAATGTCACCAAAAAACTACTAGAACTGATCAATGAATTCAGTAAAGTAGGATACAAATATCCAGAAATCAGCTGCATTTCTATATGCCAATAATGAACTATCAGAAAGGGAAACTAAGAAAATAATCCCACTCACAATTGCTTTAAAAAGAGTATAAGATCTAGGAATAAATTTCATCAAGAAGGTAAAGACTTTTATTCAGAAAATTGTAAGACACTGAAGAAAGAAACTGAAGAAGATACAAATAAATGGGAGTATGTAATGGATACTCCCTATGGATAGGAAGAATTAACATTATTAAAAGGTTTAAACAACCCTAAACACTCTACACATTCAACTGAATTCCTATCAAAATACCAATGGCGTATTTCACAGAACTAGAATAAAATATTTCAAAAATTTATATGGAACCACAAAAGACCCAAAATAACCACAGCAATCTTGAGAAGGAAGAACAAAGTTGGAGGAATCATGCTACCTAATATCAAACTATACTATCAGGCCACAGTAATCAAAACAGCATGGTACTGGCATAAAAACAGACACATGGATCAATGGAACAGAATAGAGAGCCAAGAAATAAACCCACAACTTTACAGTGAAATAATATTTGACAAAGGAGGCTTTCAACATACAATGGCTAAAGACAGTCTAGTCACTAACAGGTTTTAGGAAAAATGGACAGATGTGTCGAAAAAAATTAAACGACCACTTTCATACACCGTACACAAGAATAAAGTCATAATGGATTAAAGACTTAAATGTTAGCTCAGAAACTATAAAGATTTGAGAAGAAAACATAGGCAGCAACATCTCAGACACTTGTAGCAATGTTTTTCCTGACCCACATTCTTGGGCAAGAGAAACAAAAGACAAATAAGTAAATGGGACTATATCAAACTAAAAAGTTTTTGCACAGCAAAGGAAACCATCAACAAAATGAAGAGATAACCCACTGAATGGCAGAAGAGATTCACCAAAGATACATATGATAAGGGGTTAATACCCAAAATTTACAGAGAACTTATAAAACTCAACTCCAAAAGATCAAACAATCCAATTTAAAAAGTGGGCAATGGACCAGATTAGACACTTCTCCAAAAAGGACGTACAGATGGCCAATACACATATGAAAATATGCTCAATGTCACTAATCATCAAAGAAATGCAAATTAAAACCACAATGGAATACAACCTCAAACCTGTCAGGATGGCTATCACCAATAAATCAACAAACAAGTACTGGTGAAGATGTGGAGAAAGGGGAAACCTTCTGCACTGTTGGTGGGAATGCAGACTGGTGCAGCCACTGGGGAAAGCAGTATGGTGATACCTCAAAAAATTAAAAATGGAACTGCTTTATGACCTTGTGATTATACTCCTGGGAATTTATATGAAGAAACCTGAATTATAGTAGCCAAGTTTTGGAAGCAGCCCAAGTATCTATCAGAAGATGAGTGGATAAAACAGCTACATGGTAGATTTACATAATGGAATACTATGTGGATATAAAAAAAGAAGGAAATTTACCCTTTGTGACAGTAGGGATGGATCTAGAGAACACTATGCTAAGTGAAATAAGCGGTGAGAGAAAAACAAACACCATATGATTTCACTCATATGTAGAATCTAATAAATAACTGAACTAACAAGCAAAATAGAGACAGAATCATAGATAGAGAGTAGGCTGACAGCTCTGGGAGCGGGAGTTGGAAGAATCAATAAAACAAGCAAGAAAGCAAAAGAACTGATGAACACACACTACGGTGTGTTCATTGTGGGGGAAGGGGAGTGGGTGGAAGTGGAAGAGGGTATAGGGGGTGGTACATGGTGATGGAAAAATAAAAAAGATAAAAATAAATTTAAACAAATTAAATAAAAAAACTTTACCTGAGGTAACGAAATAAGGAATATCTTTAAAAAAAAAACCTTAAAAAAGCATTTTTCAAAGTTTCAAATGTGCTAGTAGAAAGATTTTAACCCGTGGCAACAACTAAAAAATAAAAACAGTTTAAGGGTTCAAGGGTATGGATCTGGCCCTGACCAGCATGGCTCAGTGGATTGGGCATTATCCTGAAAAGCAAAAGGTTGCTGGTTTGATTCCTGGTCAGGGCACATGCCTGGATTGCAGGTTCGGTCCCAGATTGGAATGTATGCAAGAAGCAACTGATCGATGTTTCTTGACTCCTGTTCCCTCTCACTAAAAATAAATAAATAAAATCTTTATATAAAAAAGGACTGAGGATCTGGTTAACTGATGCACTAACTTGAGCTAGTACGAATAATTAAATTGCTGCTTATAAAACAAAATTAAAATACATATATATGTAAAATTGAAAAATAATGAAGAAATAAATTCACATTAGTGACATTTTAAAACCCAAACAGTCTACACAGAAAAACATTAAGGAGATGCAACAAAAACTAACTGTTATTATCTGAATTGTAGGAATATATATATTAACCTTTTTGTCTCCCCTTTTCTTCTTTCTCACAAATTTGCCATAGTATATATACATCAGGGACATTTTAGAATGAATAATCAAAGTACTTTTTAAAAAGCTAACAGGCTAAGTATCTAAATAGCAGAAAAAGACCAAAGAAGATGAAAACCAAGAATGAGAAACAGAGATAATGACTGACCATGAAAACACTTCTCATAAAAACTGTTATCAGCTACTTGCTTATGTGTGATCACACAACGGTTTTCCAGAGTTGCATTTGTTGTGATTTCAATTTTTCCCTAAATATTATTTTTGGAAACAAAGTTAAAAAAATACTTAGAGGATATTTCTTACATGTTAAGAACAGCATATAGAAGTTTCAAAAAGAAGGGTGAAACCTTCTAACACGGAAGAGAGAAACAGGAAAGAAAATACGAAACAGGGCAAACTTACCTAAAACACTGCCAAGGAAAAACACTTTCTTAGTCACAACATTAGTGACTACTCAGACACAGAATACAAATATAAACAAAAAAATGTCAAAAGAAAGCAAGAAGTGGGATATGAGGTGTATTCAAACTATATTAAGATTTTGTATATAACATACACATAAATAATATTTAATAAGAACAAAAACTTTGTTTCTTATTACAGAAACAAAGAAATAAGACACGACAAAGTCTTATTTCCCCAAAACTTTGGGAAATAACATGACAAAGTCTATCTCCATTGTTTTTATGAGAATGCATACAATTTTCAAAAAAGCCAATTTAAAAAAAGCTGGAAAAGTAGAATATTCTAGAAATAGTTTTAGAAATAACAGGGCAAATTCATGAACACAGAGATCTGTAAAGAGCTAAATTGTGTGGATAGCCAAATAAGTGCAGCTTAGAATGGTATTTATGTCACCAATAACCAATCTTTTCAAAATGAGGTTCATCATTACTTCAGAACATTCATAATTGCATAGAACTTCATAAGCATTGTATAGCCTAACAGAAGAACAGTTTTTTCATTTCCAAAGTCTGGTGCTAGTACTACGAATCAGGAAACAAATAAAATCCCCAAAACAACAAAAAACAACTGATTTTCTAAAGTATGTGCCAACGACAGTAATTTGCTGTCGCAAATGGCCAGGCTGCTGGGAGATGGTACTGACTGTACATACTGTTATACGGAAGCACTGCAACAAGTTAAAGAAAACAGTATACTGTTCAGGAATAATATAGAGGCCCTGTTTCTATCAGATAAGGAATATTTCTAAAAACATGGGTTTTATTGTGTTTCTCTGTATCTGGTTGCTCCGTTTCTATAGCAAGTACAATACCAATGACTCTTATCAATGACTGAGAAAAGAAACTGTAACTTCCCCCCTCTGCAGCCCTAGCACTTCAGAGGCCAACACTTAAATAATACATGCTCCATCAATAAACAATAATCACAAAACCAGTTAGGTCAAAATTCATCCACTGACAACGAAAGTAATGTAAGAGTTCTCTATTATTTTTTTTAAATACAAGTATCTACACACACACTTATAAATGACCATAACATATAGGCACGCGCGCACACACACACATCACCCTGAAAGGTTTCTAGCAGTTTCGGCAGAAATAAATCCTTATCTGAACTAATGCAGAATGAAATATCTTCCAAAGGGGTTTTTACCCAGTGCTTCACAAAAGCAAAAATTAGCATTTATGCTTTCCTCCATCATGTCCTACATTTCCTCCATCATGATGTCCTACACCAATGACACTTAAGAAAGGGTTATTAGAAGTCTACAAAATCATCAGCAAAGCAGAGCAAAAAGCGATGTTAAGGTCATAAGTCAGAATAACTAAAATCAAATTTAAAAACCAGTTTCACTGACAACCCTGTCAGAAACAGATTTATGGACATCTATACTAAAAACCAGAAAACAAGGCTGAGAGAGATTAAGGAAAGTCTATAAAAATACAGAGATATCACTGGTGAACAGGAATTAAGATGTCAGTTCACACCACATTAATATACAAATTCAACACGTTCCCAATCATACTCTACTAGTTTTTAGTTTTTTAAAAAATTTATTGCTCTGACTGGTGGGGCTCAGTTGGTTGGGCATTGTCTTGCAGAGTAAAAGGTCATGGGTCTGATTCTAGGTCAGGGCACATGCCCAGGTTGTGGGCCTGGTCACCAGTGGGAGTGTGTACAAGAGGCAACTGGTCAATGTTTCTCTCACACATCGATGTTTCTCTCCTTTTCTTTCTCCCTCCCTCCTCTCTCTGTAAAAATAAATAAAAAATATTTAAAAATTTTAAAAATTGTATTTATTAATTTTAGAGAGAAAGAGAGAGAGAAAAAGATATTAATTTGTTGTTCCGCAAATGTATGCATTTGTTGGTTGATTCCTGTATGTGCCTGGGCCCTGCAACCTTGGCCTATTGGGATAGATACTCTAGGCAACTAAAGCTACCTGGCCAGGATCCTGCTGTTTTTTTTTCAAATAAGTTAATTCTAAAATAGACATAAAAATGCAACGATACTTGTGAATGTATGATAAATCTACAGTTTTACTCCTTGCTTTTTTTACTTAATATAACCTATATATTCTTGACAAGAAAATTCCATTAACACACATGTGAGAAGAAAAGTATAATCTTTAAGTATCTCTTCTAAAGTCTATTCTGCCGAGCTGAATCAAATCCAAACACTGAGGCAAATTTTTTTCTTAATTTCAACATTTCTGTAAAGAAATTAATATAGAGTCAGTTCTTTATTAATGAAGAATGGATTCTGCTAACCAGTGAAATCTTTCCTCTTTGGTAATCCCTACCACCACCTAAATGATGACTTCTTTTTTAAAATTATTATTATTTTTTTATTTTGAACTTTTGTTTTTATTTTTTTTTAAGCAACTTAACTCTGCCATTGGCTCCAAGTGATCCAAGAGGCTCTGCCATAATTTCTTTTATGTAGATCTTGCTGACCATTCTGTCAGTACCTACAGCAAGAACTGGAAATCTACTTGCCGTGAGAACCAACCACGACTACAGGCCTCAGTCTTTAACCAATAATTTGGTTTCACTCACTCACTGATCAAAACAGCTAGGAGCAGCCCAGTGTGTCCAGGAGGTCTGAGGGTTTGAGTGGACCCAAAGGTCCTCGTAAAATGACACCACTGCTGTGGTCTGGTCTGAAAGCTAAGTTACAGGCACCCAGAGAGGAAACGTGTTGCAGTGAACAGCACAGGCCTCGTGTTCAAGCCCTAACTCCAAACTCCCATTTTCGGCTGTGATGGACTACCAAGGACTGCATTTTATCACTTGCCATAAAAAAAGGAGAAAACGACATAGTACATGATACAACTGCTTTGGGAAACAGGCAATGAAAGACTAACAGAAGGAAAACAAATGAGATAACCTTTACAGTCACCCTAGCTTTCCACCTGGAAACAATTTCCAGACTGAGTCCAAGGAGGGTTAATTCAAACAGAGTCAGGCTAGCTGAATTGAGGAGATAGAGATGAGAGTATGGAAGGCTAAGGCAGCTGGAAATTTCAGGGCAGATTACTGACAAGGAAAGGCCAATAATGAAAAAAAGCTCTAGAAATCTGCATAAGGGTGGCTTTGAGTCTGGTGAGTACTAAGTTATACATCCATATTGTGAAATTTCACAAGGCCGGCCAAGAAATGAAACAAAAGCTAAACAACATGGGAAGCACACACAGAGCTGGAGGACATTCAAGCTCCCAACAGTATGACAGAAAAGCCCCCCCTGGGGCATCTAGTGGGCATTCAGCTGGGGTTCCCAAGGGGGTCAAGTCCTATTAGTTAAGGAACCACCCCTGGCATGAATGCTACCCTGGATCTTTCCTAAGGAGCTTTTAAAAGGCCTTGATAGTGACCCAAAAGTGCAAGATTTTTACCAAATCAAAGTCCAATACTCTTTAAAGGAAGATACCAATGTAGCCAGCCACTTAGCAATGTAGCACATTATTACGTCAAAAAAATTACTGGACTACTTGCCAAGAGGCAAAATGTCTCTCTAGTAGGAGAAAAACTGTCAACAAAACACTCAGAAATGACAGGAAAAAAATGAAACTACTAACAGCTATTATAGCTATTATAACTATGTACAAGTATTTAAAGGAAAACATGTATATAATGACAAGAGAAACGGACAATGCAGAAAAGAACAAAAGGGAACTCATAGAGATTAAAATGTAATATCTAAGGTAAACATTTTATTAGGTAGGATTGGCAGCTTATTAGACCTACATTAGAAAAGACAAAGACCATATGATCTCATCTATAATTGAAATCTAATGAACAAAACAAACAAATGAGCAAAACAGAACCAGAGACATGGAAAGAAGGAACAAATGGACAGTGACCAGAGGGGAGGGAGGTGAGAGAAAATGGGGGAAAGGAGGAGAAGGGTCCAGTCAAGGAACATGTATAAAGGACCCATGGTAATGGACAACAGTGTGGGGACTGACGGAGGGAAGGGGGCCAGGGGAGAGCAATGGAGGAAAAACTGGGATAACTGTAATGAAACAAAAAAGGAAAATACAAAAAAATAAATTAATATACGTGTGTACGTAAAAAAATCAGTGAACTCTTGAAATAAAAGTATAGCTAATAAGATATAAAAAGAGCAAAGTGAAATACTAAAAAAAAGGCAAGAGGAATAAAGAAACAGAGAACAGACTGGATAAACAAAGATCAAAATGATAAATTTAGGGACTTCCGCCAATATGGAGGCATAGGTGGAAACACTGTGCCTTCTCCCACAACCAAGTTTGGATACAACAAAAGTTTTGGAGAACTAAAACACACCCAGAGACCAGAAAACGGAATTATACGGGAGTCCGACAGCTGCGAACCGTTCAATGAGGACGGTAAGAGAGGTGGAGCCAGCAGCGGAGCTGGGTCGGCAGGACAGACCTAGGAGCGCAGGCAGCCTGGAACTAGTTGGGGTGCGGGGCAGACTGACCAAGGTCGCACATTCGCACACAGTGAGACAGACCACGCAGGCCCCAGGGGGCGAACCCAGTGGTGGAGGGCTGACAGCGGTGGCACACTCGAGTGCAGTGGAACGAAACTCGTGGGCCTGGTGACAGTGGCGGCTGCGGCGCCGGTGGGGGCCTAGGCGGCAGGCAGCAGACGGGAAGCCATTGTCCCTCTTTGACCCCGCCCCCACATACAACGTCACAACCCAGCGACTGAGTTGCCCTGCTCTAGTGAACACTTTAGGGCTCCAATCCTGCTATAGAACAGGCACGAACAGCCCAAAAGATGGCGCAAGAAGAACTCAAACTCCCAGAGCCAATAACTCTAAGCAACCAACAGATTGCCAGCCTCTCAGAAGCCCAATTTAAGACACTATTTATCAGGATGCTCACAGAACTGGTAGATTATAGTCACAAATTAGAGGAACATATGAAGGCTAAACTAATTGAAATGAAGGGAGATGCACAGGAAACCAATAGTGATGGAAAGGAAACTGGGACTCAAATCAATGGAATGGACCAGAAGGAAGAACAAAACATCCCACCAGAAAGGAATGAAGAAATGAGAATTCAAAAAAATGAGGAGAGGCTTAGGAACCTCCAGGACATCTTTAAACGTTCCAACATCCGGATTATAGGGGTACCAGAAGGGGGAAAGAAACAACCACGAGTGGAAAACTTATTTGAACAAATAATAAAGGAGAACTTCCCCAGTCTGGCAAAGGAAATAGACTTCCAGGAAATCCAGGAAGCTCAGAGAGTGCCAAAGAAGTTGGACCCAAGAAGGAACACACCAAGGCACATCATAATTACATTAGCCAAGACCAAAATGAAGGAGAGAATCCTAGAAGCATCAAGGGATAAGGGGACAGTCACCTACAAAGGAGTACCCAT
This sequence comes from Sturnira hondurensis, assembly GCF_014824575.4. NCBI lineage: Eukaryota > Metazoa > Chordata > Mammalia > Chiroptera > Phyllostomidae > Sturnira > Sturnira hondurensis. The sequence goes on from NW_028090025.1 coordinate 9,849,187, forward strand.
CAGACTGTCAGCGGATTTCTCAAAAGAGACCTTACAGGCAAGAAGGGGCTGGAAAGAAGTATTCCAAGTCATGAAATCCAAAGACCTACAGCCAAGATTGCTCTATCCAGCAAAACTTTCATTTAGAATGGAAGGACAGATAAAGTGCTTCTCAGATAAGGTCAAGTTCAAGGAGTTCATCATCACCAAGCCCTTATTATATGAAATGCTAAAGGGACTTAGCTAAGAAAGAGATGATGAAAAATATTAACAGTGAAAGGACAGCAAACTCACAGTTATTAGCAACCACACCTAAAACAAAAGCAAACCAAGAGGACAGCTTGATCTAGAGGAGTGGAACCATAGAAATGAAGAACACATGGAGGGTTAGAAACAGGGGAGTGGGAGGAGGAGAAGGGTGGAGAAGGCAGAGAAAATAGCACAGACGGTAGGTAGAAAATAGATAGGGGGAGGGCGAGAATAGTGGGGGAAATATAGAATCTAAAGAAATTGAGACACGTGGTTATAAACTAAGGGGGGAAGAATAGTGGGGGAGGGAGTGTGCGGGTGGAGGGGAATGAAGGGGGGGAATAGAACAACTGTAATGGTAGAATCAATAAAATATATTTTAAAAAATGATGAATTTAAATTAAATTACAGTAGGTAATGCCTAAGACAGTCCCCAGTGATCCCTACCTTCTGGTATTTACTACCTTTTAGAATGTTCTCCCATTGAGTAATTTGTTTCTAATCAATAAAGTTGGACTATGTTCAGGAAACTTTACTTTGTCTTGCCAGCAGACTCTCTCTTGCTGCCTTTGCTCAAGTCAGCCTTCCCGTTGGAGAGCGCCCTCTGCCCCCGCCCCCCACACTGTGACAAGGAACTCAGTGTCCAACATCCCTTAAGGAACCGAACCTCACTAAGAACAATGTAAGTTTAGAAGCAGATCCTTCCCCAGTGGAACCTTTGGATGAAACTCCAGCCTTGGCTGACACACATGCAAGCTTGCAGGAAACCTTGGGGCACAAGTACCCTCTATCAGGGGTGTCCAATCTTCTGGTATCTCGTGGCCACATTGGAAGAAGAATTGTCTTGGGCCACACACTAAATACACAAGCATAATGAAAACTGGCGGAGAAAAAAAAGGTTTTCAGTAACTTTATGATTTTGTGTTGGGCCACATGATGGACACCCCTGCAAGCCGTGCCTGAATTCCAGACTCACAGAAATTGTGAGGTGATACATGTGTCTGTGTTAAGATGCTAAAGGTGTACTTGTCACACAGAAATAGATATCCAGTGCACCAGACAGAACAATGATGACCTTACAATTGAAAGACAGATTTTCAGACTACTTTCAAAAAACAAAGATCCAGCTCTATGATTTCTAAATAAAATGTACTTTTATATAAAAGTACAGATGGGTTAAAAATGAAAGCTGGGAAAAGATTTATCATGCAATGCTAAACATAAGAAACTTAGAAGGGTTATATTACTATCAATCATAGACGACTTTAGTAGAAGAAGGATTACCAAGGACAGAGGAACATTTTATGATGTAAAGGGCTCAATTCATCAAGAACACGTAACAGAGCCTCAAAATACAGGAAGGAAAAAACAATATTGAAAGGAGAAACATGCAAATCTAATAGAAGTTGAGGTTTTCAATGTACCTCTAAGTCTTTGATGGAACAAGTAAAAAGAAAACAGTGAAGATATATAAGACTTGAACAACTTTATAAGCCAACTAGACCTAACTAACATTTATCTCATACTTAAGGGTACATGAAACATTTATGGTCATTTATGAAAGGTATGCATTTTCATGAGAAGTTTTGAATAGTTTTAGTGTAATAGGAGAATAAAACAAAAATCAAAGTACAGTTGACCCTTCCACAATGTGGGGATAGGGATTCTGAATCCTATGCAGTTGGAATTCACATATAACTTAAGTCGGCCCTTTGTATCTGTGGGTTCCCAGCAGAGGATCAGGAATTTTGATTGATGGTTGATTCAATCCATGATATTAAACCTGGGAACACAGTCAGCCAAGTACATATTTTTTGGAAAAAAAGTCAACATATGGTGGACCTGCACATGGTGGATTTGAAACCTGTGTTGTTCAAGGGCCAATTGTACTGTCTAAAATCACTAAAATCCAAAATGTACAGATTTAGGGATAAGTTCTTGAATTTCTTTAAATTTCACTTTGTTCATTCCTAACTTGATCTGACTGGCGGTTAAGTTTAAACTTCTTTACCTGGAAAACTCTCAAAATCATAATATTTGGGTATCCAAATAAAATCTTCAACTTTTTAAAGCTGCAAGCATTTTGTTTCTGTTGAGAGTTCAGAAAGCACTCAGCAATCAATCAATCAGCTACTCTGCTTCTATGCACAAATAAATAAGCACACAATATGCAACCAGAGATTTCACTGGTTTATTGTTATTTAACTAAATTCCATTTAGTTGAAAACTGAAAAGACTAGCTAATAGAAAGGGATAGAAAAATCGATGCTAGAAGAATCGACTGCTAGAAAAGTAGTACCTTCTCGTATTCAGAGCATGCCCAATGCAAATATCCCTTTGCATTCCTGGCCTGAGAAAACAGTCACATAAACATTTATATCTTTTTCATCATATATATTTTATACATCACTCAAGAGCCACACAATTTTTCATACATTCAATAACTACTTGTGATCAATTACTAAGCAACTTATTATTTCACATCTGTATCTATTTTTTTAACTAACAAATCTCTGAAACATCCTGGGTTTCTGACAGGGTGCTAAAATGTATGTAATAAAACAAGTTTTATTTTTATTACTAATTTTGAAAGGCTTGGTTGAGATATGTCAATTTACTTGCCTGTGTCCTATTTTTAAATTTGTTCAAAATGTATTATAATACTACAACAGAATGAGATATCAAGTCATAAGAAATTTTTCATTGTGAAGATCTCTTTCATTTAATAGGACTCACTGAAAAAGAAACATGCCAAGAAGGAAAGAAACCATACAAAATCCCCAATAAATCTGACTCTTCAAATGAGGAACACTATTCACATCTGGAACTTTATACATGCTACTCACAAGACTTCAGACTCAGACAACCATGAGGCTGCAGCATTTAAGGCCAACTATAAACCAAATAAGCCCTAATTACCCATTTCCTTAAGTTGTCCAGGCTCCAAATCTCTTGGGTTGTGTCCTTCTCATTTATTTTTAGGAGTGTATTTTTTTAAGAAATATATAATAATACACAGTAAAATATTTTTAGAGGATTCAGATTAACTGAAAAACAACTTAAGATCTGCCCCCAGTGCCAGTAAGGGTAAACCCTCATCTAAACAACTGCCATCACACCAGGACTTCATAGAATATTCTACAACAATAGAACTGTTTCTGTTTTCACATATAACAAAGCCACTGTGAAACAAGTGATCATATACACATTTTAATGTATGTTTTTTAAAAGATCATTTCTGAATTTAGTCAATTTTGGAGGGCTAATAAAAATTAATTTAGATATGGTTATGACATTTCCTCAAATCAAAAAGAAAAAGAACTTAAAAGACAAAATAAAAATATATAAAAAATAAAAAATAAAATAAACAAAATAAAAAAATTTCAACATAACAAATAACTGTTTTATGACTTCAAAATACCAAAAGTCGTCTGTATAGTAGTTATATACATTAAATGCCTTAAAAAAGTCTCAGCAACCATATCCACTATCTTAATCCCTCCAGAACAAGCACATAAGGAGAAAAATCTGTAAATTAGTCCTCGATGACAGAGGGTTTGTTGAGGAGTTTACCAAATGGAATGACCCTGCTGGAATTCCCTCAAGCAGCCTGTGAAAATGTCAGAACAGAGTCTGTTTTGGAGGTCATAGTCCCTAGAGAGCTCTGAGTTTTGGCCTGTTTGTCTTTTCACATGCTTTAATATTTGAAAATCATTCCTTGTAGACACTGACTGATGCCCAGGGAATGCTAGGATTGTGGGAACTGGCAGTACCAACAAGAGAGACAAACTTCATGGGAAATCAGTGCCTATTACATTTGCCCTCTCAGCTCTCATCAGATAAGTGGCTCTTCAAATGTTAAAAAGGTACACAGTGGGACATTTAAACTGCATGTCACTCTAACATCTTTAAAAAGAAATACCCGTGGAAAATGGGAGCAAAAATTACTGGGACTATTGAAAGCAACACTAAGTTATCAAACACCATGGCAGAACCCCGAAAAACGATACTCACTTAGCATGAATTGAAATGTTGCATTCTGGAAATATAAACATGAATAAAATATAGTTACAGTGAGCTAATTAAATGCCCATACTGTTCTAAATACTTGACTTACATGAACTCAATTTAATCCTCATAGCAACTCAAAGAAGTATGATCCCCATTTTGCAGATAAGGAGTTGAGGCGAAGGGCAGGCACCTAATTTGTCCAAATTCACATAACTAGTAATGTTGCAGCCGGAATCCGACTCACACAGGGTGGTGGCTCACACAGAACTGGTACTCTCCACCACAGTGCAGGCTGCCTCATTCATAGGATGTTCATATCACGCATGCAGTGCTGAGTAACTGTAACATGTACTACTAATGTGCTAGTTACTGTAAATGCTTTATTTTATTTAATTCTCCCAATAACCTGTGAGGTGTATCTCACATGCCTCCTACTTACAGAGGAGAGATACAGGCTGTGAGTGACCTGATCCCACACATCTAGTGCAGGAGAGCAGGCTCTAGGCTAGACTCTGCAGTTCTCTTTCTTTAAGACTGGGTGTTTCTCCCCTCAGTCGTCTGCAAGAACCATCTCTACATTAATTTTCTGTAGATAGTTGAAGGAATTACTTTCAAAGATCTATGTGTGCAACATTTTTATGAGAATATAGTACATTGTGAATTGCCTATATTGTATTAGAGGCTTAGAATCTAAGAATTATTTTAATGCGTCTCTAATTATTTTAGAGACGCAATGATCATTCAACAGATCTTTTCTAACAATAAAAAGTATGCCTATTCTGATACGGCAAACTTTTCTTTTATATAATCCATGATGTGGTTTGATCAAGCAGTCCAACTGATATACTTCTTAACTGATATGTTGGGACCAAGGCTTCTGTCAAAGAGGGTCTCCTAGTTTGTAGCTATAAATCTCAAATCTGCAGAGTGCTGACAAATTCTAATATTTGTTAGCTTTTAAACTCAGCCTAGCCTACAAGAACCAATGGCAAGCTGTGAACCAAACTTTTTGCTTTTCTTGTTACACCTTTATTAAACAGAGGTCATATGTCAAAAATTTAGGTTGGTAAAACAGACACCCAACTGTTAACATTTTCTTAATGAAAGTAACAACATATATAAGAAGAAAATAACGTGAATAATGAGACCTCAAAAGAAAAAGCTGAAATACTGTCTTTTAACTGATAGCTGAGTGCTATTATAAAAATGTTAACACATACCTGCCAACCCTTGAAAAGCATAAATAGAAAATAACGCATATTCTAAATTTAAATATTGCATATTAGATATATTATTTTTTAGAATAACTCAAATTAATCAATTTCTCTTTCCTTTTCAATATGGTGGAAAGTCTGACTAATTGCACAAGCTTGTGTGTGTGTTTAATAATATACCTGTGAGGAATGTATAAACAGTGACATGACTGATTTCTGTCTACAGCAAATGCCATCAGTTAACTGAGACAGAAGTCATCTTTCATCCTTTCTGTTTCTGCCCAAAGAAGAACACAAGGCAAATGTCATGAGATATAAGAACACATGATGTAATGAGGGAGGGCAGCCAGAGAAAGACACATGGGCTGAAAGCTACCACATGGATATTACAAAAAGCATACCGTGACACAGAGAGCATCTGAGACTTACCCATGCTCACAGACTGAGTCAGCAGAGGAGACTGGAGTCCTGACTCCCCAAAGACTACACTTCCTGTTAATAATAGTGAGGGCAGCAGGTGAGGGTAGCCAACAATATGGATTAATTTAAAGGGGTTAGAAAAATACTGGGTATGATACTTATTAGTCTGGGTGATTATTAGCTACAAACCCAAGAGAAAATTCCAATACATATGTTACTCCAACATATTTATCTTGTTGCTTTCTGCCACAATACTACTTTCTAAAAATAAAACAACAGAGGAAGAAAAATAATCATGGATCACTCTTTCCCAGTACACTCCCTACATTCAGTAGGCTTTTATAGAGCTATGGTAGGAAGGCAGGTACCCAGTACGTATCCTTTCGCTTCCTTTCTAGCTAGAAGAGGTGACTGCGATTGGGTTAGACGGCAGACATAAGTAAAAAGAGCACTGACTTAATTTCAACAAAGTCTCTTAGCCCAGCACAGGGCTGATTCAATAATTCAACTACAAATTAACTATTCAATTCTAAGTAGCCCTAAGGTGCCAGGGGGTTATAGTTCAGTCATATTTAGTAACTACTTATTTATATTAGGTTGGCCCAAAAGTCTGTTTTTTTCCATAAGATGGCTTTAGTAGCACTTAGTTGTCTTTAGCTTCATTTGAAACAACCCTGTATTGTGACAGCTGCCGTATGAGTGTGCATTAAAAAAACCCCATCAAAACTGGTGAATTTTGGTGTAGCCATTTTAAGACTGAAGATGGAAGAAAATAAGCAAAATTTTTGGCATATTATGCTTTATTATTTCAAGAAAAGTAAAAATGCAACTGAAATGCCAAAAAAGATTTGTGTAGTGTATGGAAAAGGTGCTGTGACTGATCAAACATGTCAAGAATGGTTTACAAAGGTTTGTGTTGGAGGTTTCTTGCTGGATGATGCTCCACGTTAGGACAGACCAGTCGAAGCTGATAGCGATCAAATTGAGACAGTAACTGAGAACAATCAACATTATACCATGTGGGAGACAGCTGACATTCTCAAAATGTCCAAATCAATGAAGCTACTGTTGAAAATGAAAACTGTCTTTTATTTTATGGAAAAGACTACACAGACTTTTTGGCCAACCCAGTACTTTATATATTACCTTTTAAAATTGCTCCCTGAGAAACAGGAGACTATTAAATAATAATAAATTAGCTTAATAAATAATAAACTAGTTTCTGTTTATTCACTGGCCCAATGTCTAATATAAATCATATGGTAGACTCCAGTTTTATGAAAATTATCTCAAATAATCTATATTAGAAATAATGTACTTCTATGACTAGTAACTAGAAAAGCTTTGTAAAAATTTTAGACATTTTTTATAAATTTAAGATAACGTGGTTTCATGCTGGTTGAGCTGTGAATAACTACATTCTGAATGTAACTTTTAATGTAAATATGTTCATTGCTGACACTCTAGGAATTTCTGCGAGAGGGTACAATTTAAAGACTGAATAAGTAACTCGAAATGAGGCTTCAGGGCGTTACATAACTGGGGCTGATGGTCCTGCTGATGCACTTTTGAAACTGCAAGCTTCATCTACCCCCTCAGCAGTAACAGAAGCACTCCTGTGTTAGTCTTCTGAACATGCCAGCTACTAATGGAAGACTGTAAATTAACGCTCACCCCCTCCCTCCCTTAACACACACACATACTATTTGGGTGTGTTCAGCAATGCACTTAAGCAAACTAAATCCTCAGTAACAGCAAAACTATCCAAATAAGAAATCCAGAGTACAAAAAAGAAGGTGGACAGGGTTAAAGGTGCTTGTTTACACTGTGAAACAAAACATGCTATTTAATAGCAGACTTTACATAAAGCCCATTGTGAAGGACAGCACCTCACCTTTAAGCTACTTATATGTCTTCTTTTTCATCTGGAAAGAGTTCAAGAGATTGTCATGAAAACAGTATGAGAGCTGCCACAATTAATCAAGAATTTCATTTGTCATTGTTAAAAGGTTCACAGATGACTTTTAAACTTTGTAATTGTGGTTGGTATAAGTCCTAAAGCTGAATTTTAAAAAAATATTGAAAACTAAAAAAGTTATATTTAAGAAGTACATATTTCTCTTCTAAGTCTAAATATTCTTAAGAAACTCCTAAAAACAGAAAAAGAAATTATCTGAATGTATCAGAGTATTTTTACCTTAAAGAATTATTTTAAATATTCAAGCTCCTAAATATGTTAATAGTAAAGCCAATCACAAGACAATTTTACAGAAAATTATTCATTTCTACTGCCTCCAGTTGTAAAAAGGGAAAGCAAAAATCCATAGTTCCCTGCCTTGGCTATTTACCCTCTAATTATTTCTCTCCCATTAAGGACACTATGAGAATTTTATGCCTGGCTGTTTGCTCCAGAGAAAAATAGTTACATTTTCTCTTTCCCTTACCAATCTCCATTAGGCCACACCAGCTCCTGTACATTCTAAAGAACAGGGTTGTGCTCAAGACACATTCATCACTTTTGTACATTCCCCAAACCTGGGCTGCCAGTAAGCCTAACAGGGTAATGAGTAGTGGGGAAATGTTTTCAAAGTAAAACACAAAGAGAACTGTGAAACAGTTCACAGGGAAAACACAGTGAACATGTGCCATTTACTTTCCATGGAACAAGAGGAGCAGGCTTTGGGGTGTTTTTTTTCTGGGTTCCATGGCAAGGCAAAATTCGTCTGATGGCAAATGGATTAATACCGGTATTGGATCCAATACAAACAGCCACCTTGTGTTCCCTTGTGTGACAGCAGGCTTTTGAATAAATTATTTTCTCTCTAGTAAGTGATCATTTTGGAATAGAACAAGAAATGGTCTAAAACTGTTCAGTATAATGAATTCAATGGACAGAAATCTTAAGGAAAAAAAATTCAAGATGGGACTATACAAAAACCCAACAACTGTAGTAACTAGTAATACCAACATTTTGAGAATAACAAATAAGTCTCCCCTCTTCACTGAGGCCTAAAACCTGCTGATGGCTTAATAGTAAATACACTTTCAAAAGGTCGGTAAATATAGGAAGAAGAAGGGGCAAATGCTCATTCTCCATGCACTTGACACTACTACTCATGGCTGGCCTGTGGTGTCTGCGGCCATGTTAACATGACTGAGCCTTATCTTCAGAGACATACCAAGAAGTACTGAAATACCAAACAGGTTTATAGAAGGGGAATCTATGTCAACTTATCCACTTACTCTAAGATACTCCTGGCAATGACTTAAAAGCTTAAATTCACCAACCAACATAGACTGGTCTTGCAAATGGCCTCATGAATGAAAAGCTGCTTCTTCATCATCTCTTCTAGGTGTGGGCCTCAGCAAAGGGGCCGCAGCTCTTTCCAGTATGTTGTTTCCATCAACTTTGCCTTTCCCTCCTTTTACAAAACTATATTCACTTTATATCACCTGAGCTTTTCCTATTTAAACAATAAAAGAGCTCACTGTCCCCTTGATTGATCCCCCTTTTATTCCCACCATCTGAAGGAATGCTAATATTGAAACATGAAAATGAGTCTACTCTGTGTATAAAATGCCAAAACAAAGCTCAATATCCCAGTGTATGCATTGTCTTAGGAAAGGTACATTATTTATTTGTTTTTGTATATCTACTTTCTTTTACAAAGGATTCACTTTTTGAGAAGAGTTAGTTGCCTAAATGGCTGCTTTACTTTTGAAGTATCACTAACTATACAACTATTTTGGCCACGTTCATGGGTAAAGGAAAATGCTAGCTTATCTTTACTAAACATTTTTCATGTTTACTCCAGTGGTGGAAATATTTTACCACTCCACTACTGCCAACATAAATATTAATCAAAAATAAGGGGAGACTTGCCCTGATCAGTGTGGCTCAGTTGGCTGGGCATCGTTCTGCAAAGCAAAGGGTCGCCAGTTTGATTTGCAGTCCTGGAACACGCCTGGACTGCAGGTTTGGTCCCCAGTTGGGGCACATATGACAGGCAACCAGCCAATGTTTCTCTCTCACATCAATGTTTCTCTCCCTCTCTTTCTCCCTCCCTTCCCCTCTCTCTAAAAATAAATAAATAAAATCTTTAAAAAGTAGGGGAGATCCTGGAATCATTACTTAAATGTCAACTTCATGTTCCTTGTAAAGTTTATATATAAACTATTTGGTGACATAATCCTTCTACATGCCGAGCCCAAACTGAAATGTTTTCATTTACCCCCAAAAGAAAAGAATTCTAAAGTGAAATTTAAAAACTTAGGCATAACAATAAAACACAGTATTTTAGAAAAATCTAAATCTGATTATCTCAAAATAGCTAAACCATACTTTGTATTAATTAATTTCGAGCTAACACCTACATTTTGTATATGATTTAAACATGGCATTAAGAAGACCTAAAAAATTAAGAATAAGCTTGAAAAAATCATTAAGGTAAGAAAGTTATGGTTCTTTTGTTTACATATTGTTTGATGTGGTTCTACTATACTCACATCAATGTTATCAAAAATCCTAGATTTCCGATAGCTGTATAAGGATTCCATTTATACTTTGTGATGTATATGCAAATTAAGCTAATATATCATAAACCTAAAATTAGTGTATGCCTAAATATAAGGTAAGGGTTTTAACTTCCTCAGTCACTTATCAGAAAAAAGGAGATTCTCTCATCAGAGTCTTTACACAAAATCTCATATTATGAGATGCTCTTTCAGTTAGTTAATAATAAACAAAAAAGGATTTGAGAAAAATGAATTAGCTATGGAAAACAATAGGGAGGACCTTCAAAAATTACATATAGAGTTACCAAATGGCCTAGCAACCTCTCTTATGGATGTCCACTAAAAAAAAATCTGAACACATTTATTTGTAAAGATGTATGCACCCCTATGTTCACTGTAGCACTATTCACAGTGGCCAACACATGGAGACAACCAAAGTGTCCTTCTACAGATGACTAGATAAAGATGTGGTACATGTATGCACTGGGATACTTCTCAGCCACAGAAAAGATGAAATACTGCCATTTGCAATAACATGGTTCAATGCTGAGAATATTATCCTAAGTGAAATAAGCCAAGAATAAGGGAAAAGCCAAGAATCATATCATTTCACTCATATGTGGGATATAAAACTGAGAGCAAACAAGACAAATAAATGAACAAAAACTCATGGACACAGACAACAGTATGGCACTTACCAAAGAGAAACGGGGCTGGGGGAGAGGTGGTAAAGAGAAAAGGGGGTCAAATATACAGTGGTGGGAGGACATTTAACGTTGGGTGGTAAGCACACAATGCAATGTACAGGTCATGTATTACAGAATTGTACATTGTAACCTATATAATTTTATTAACCAATGTCACCCCAATAAATTTAATGTAAATATTTTTTAAAATTTACTTCACTCAAACCTGGTTTTAGGACATTTACAGATATATCTTAATAAAATCAGAAAAAAAGAGGGAGGAAAAAATCAACATATTTATTATTCCTAGGTTAAAACTTAAAACTCAAAGTGTTGGATGTTATTACAAAGACTTTCAAAACTGCTTTTAAAAAGTCATCAAATACTATTCTCTCAGAAAGGACACAAGTTAACAGTTGGTAATTCTGAGGAAGTAACTGGGTAGTTAAGGGACAGTGACCTACTTTTCACTATGTACCCATTTATACACTTCAATTTTAAACTGAGTGAATATACAATGTTACTACTCAAAAAAGGATTAAATTCAGAAACAGAAACTACAAAAATGTTATAATCAATCAGAGATCAAACACGAGTAATTATGAATTATGAGTATACAACTATAGATTATGAATATATAACTATAGAGATTATGAATATACAATAAGACACATACAACAACAACAACAAACCCAGCCCCACTATTTTGTGAATGGTATTTGTGGTTTATACATAAAATCTTCAGTGTTACATCATACGTGTGTTCAAAAACTGCTGTAACTCAAACAAAAGAGACAGAATGAAGACGCCCCCTGGATTTCCATACTAGACACACAATGCAAACGGGTTCTACCAATGACAAAAACACAACAAAGACTCATGGACAAAGTTTGAGGAAGAAGATTTTCTGAAATATAAGTGGCTAAAGCAATCCTTCTATATTATTGTACTGCTTCATAAAATGTGACTTAAATTATATCTATATACCTAAATTAATAAATGAATACTTTTATAATTTAATCTACCTTTCTAAAAGTTTATAAGGGGAGACTACTTTACATTTGAGCTTACCTTATATTCAGGCATACATATTCAAGAGAAAAGAATGTGGTAAGTTGGATTGAGTTGACCCCCATAGAGCAGAAACTTATTTACATAATTCACTTCTCTCCTCTACTACATACAAGGGAGGGACACCATCCAAAAAATGGACTTTATTTATAAAAAACTGTGTATTTATTCTTACATGTTTAAACTTCAGTCAGAATACCTTCAAAATATTGCAGAATACCTTCAAAGTATTCTCCATTTGATGCAATATACCTATTGAGACGTTTTTTTCCACTGCTCAAAACAGTTTTGAACTTGTGAATTTTGATGCCTTTTAGTGCTCTGTCATTTTTTATTTCCCCTCTTCCACATCAGCAAAGCGTTTCTCTTTGAGGACTTTTTTCTTTAGGTAAACAAACAGAAGTTGCTCGAGGTGAGATGAAGTGAATGGTGGGGGCCACAGGGGTTATGCCATTTTGGGTCAAAAGCTGCTGAACACTCAGCGTCATGTGGGGAGGTGCACCAGTAAATTGCTCATCATGAAATGGGCAACCACTATGAAAGTCTTCAAAAAAAATTCACTGAAGCCAAACACAGCCTCTCACAACAACACCAAATGGTACAGTGTTACTGATGGGTTCCTGCAGAATACTCGCCTAGCAAGGGAAGCCTGTACTATAAGGGGCCTGCCCTCCAGAAGATAATTCCAGGTCTTTTTTTGGGGGGGGGTTGCCCTTCATATGACCATTTTATTGAGCAATTATATGTTAGGGCAATTTTACATCTGCTCAATTTTCTTTTGGCAGATAAAAATTTGAACATTTTCATACTGATCCAAGTGTACAATGTAAATTTGATCACATTTAGTCACGTTTCATGAAGTGTGCTTATTCTCTCTAGCCACTAAGATAAAGCTTGGCCTGTAATTGATAGAAGGCTCTAAGGCCATCATCTGTCAACCACAGCTCATGAAGGCTTTGACAGCATCTTAGCCAAAATGCTGCTGTATACCAATTGAATTGCACAAGCGTTGTGCCTAACACCTAATATAAGACACAAGTATCAGATATCTTGTTTGAAGAGAGAACAGTTACACTCCAAAGACGTGTACTAAAGAACTAAGAATAGTAGCATACACCTCTTATCCATTTTCCTGAATAAGAAAGGCTAATACTGAAAAGAATTGGGAACTAGAACCCAGAAAAATAAGCAATAAGATAGTACAAATGGAAGTGTTCTATAGGGAAATATTTTGATTTCTTCTGGCATTTAAAAAAATAAAAATTTGTGAATATAAGCTTCATCAGAACTGAGGAAAGCACAGTAAATCTGGTTGAAATTCTTAATTCTTTTCATATGCATACTTAAAGTGTTTGTAAATTTTCACATCTTATATTTCTTAGTTTTTATATTTTAAGTATTAAGAATAAGTATATATCATCTCTCTCTATGCACTTATATTAAAAATTGGCAGTATGTGTTTTTTTGGAAACTCTGGGATGCCTCTGTGATCAATGAACATCTCCTGAACAGATAGCAAATAAATAGAAACTATGCATTTTGTATAGAAGGATGAGTCAGCCAAAGGTAGAAAATACGACCATTTTCAATGCCCATTAATATAAACAATAAATAAAACACTCTTGCTTTCTTAGTGATCATTAAGATAGTGCAAATTTTACCAATTCTGAAGTTAAGCTGCAGCACATTGGAGGTGGGGAAATTGGGAGGATGATCTATTTAAATCCACAATCTGTTTTCCAGAGAAGCAGCACAGGATGTGACTTTCCAACACCATTCTAGCATGACATCTTCTGCTTGTATTCAAATGACTGAATCTAAAACTTATAAGATAATGTTGCTACCAAGATGCTGGAGAAATAATGGAAGAATGGGATAGAAAGTGAAATTCTGCCTGTTACTCAAAACTAGCCAGTACCCCTATGAGGTTCTCTCCTCTGTGACAGACTGTCAAATGCAACTGGCAAAAACCCAAAAACTACCAAGGAGAAATCAATTAGGCTCACAAAGAGGTAAGTCTTTAAATCAAAATCCCCACTGCACGCGTGCTGAAGAACTTACCATTCTTCCTTTCATTCAGAGGGGGCAAGTACTGACTGGACTGCAAGGAAAGTTCCTGGAATTCGTGAGCAACAGCTTCACTTTGAGGACTTGGAGCGAGATGGGCTAAAGGTCCCAATTCATCCTCGGTGTCTAGCGTCCCTGTGTGATCCATTGTGCTCCAGCCACTGGCAAGAGGGAGGACAAGACAACTCTTAAACGTGGTCTGTTGAAGAGTCTGTCAAAATAAAGAATGTGTAAGTATGTGGTACATTTATTTTTCTCAATTTGTACAAAAGTATTAAAACGAGATCGCTTGGTTCTAGTTCACATTCATTGTTGTGACAACCGGCCTCTCTGGACCTTCAGATTCCTAGTATAACACACAGAAATATTCCCCATCTAAAAACTGTATAAATAAAAGCTGAAAGTATTTTGTACAATTTTTGTATAGTACCAAGAAAAGTTATAGCTATTGGTGTCATTACTTAAAGATCTTAATGCACCCTAAAATGGACAAAACTAATACTGATGAAAATAAAAAAGCAGTCTTGCTTGAAAATCTACCTTAATTGCTATAAACCAACCTGGCTGACAGAAAAATCGGTATCAGAAGTGCCAAAGAAACCCTTCTGGGGCTGAATAGTGGGCAGCGAGAAAACCATTACTGAAAGCTAGAAGGATGGTGGTCCATATTACACAGTGGTAAAACATTTAATAGGACTGTTGCCTGCTTAGTAGCATTTCATATGACAGTTTGTTTTATGTAATCATCCACTAGTTGGACATTTGAGTTGTTTACAGTCTTTGCCTATTAGAAATAAAGATGCTATATATATTCTTGTACAAGTATTTCTATGGATATATAAATGGATGTGCTTTCACTTCTCTTGGGTAAATACCTAAAAATGAAATGGCTGGATCACATGGCAGCTTTATGTTCAAATTTTAATGAAACTAACTTACTGTTTTCCTAAGTGGTTCTGCCATTTTGCACTTTACCAGCAGTGAACGAGGGTTCCACTTGTTCTACTTTCTAACTAACACTTGATTACGGTCGATCTTCTTTATCTTATTTATTTTAATGGGAATGTAGTGGTATTTCATTATTGCTTTAATTTGCATTTCTGTAATGATGTTGAGCATCTTTTAATGTGCTTATGTGCTATCTGTATATCTTTGCTTAAGTATCTGATCAAATATTTTCATGTTTAAAATTAGGTGGTTTATTTTTTATCATTATTTAAAGAGTTCTTTATATATTCTGGACAAAAATCCTTTATAAGATATGCAGTTTGCAAATATTTTCTCCAAGTCAGGGGCTTACCATTCTATGCTCTTACTAGTATTTTGTAAAGTACAGATAAGTTTTTAATTTAATTCAGTCCAATTTATTCATTTTTTTCTTTTATGGATGTTTTTAGTGTTATAGCCAAGAAAACTTTGATTAACCCAAAGTCACAAAGATTATTTCTCATGGTTTAGATATTTTACAGTTTTGTTTTACATTTAAGTTGACAACTCACTTTGGGTTAATTTTTACATAATGCTTTGAGATCTGAATCAAAGGTTATGCTTTGGGTTTTTTTTTTTTTTTTGCATAAAGATATGTGATTGTCTCAGCACCATTTATTGAAAAGGTTAAAACCTTTTCTTCACTAAACTGCCTTTGCACCTTTGTTGCAAGTCAACTGACCATTTATATGTGAATCTATTTCTTGACTCTGTATTTAGTTTCCAGAAAAGAGAGATTCACAAAGAAGGAGCCTCTAAATTCTGTAAATAAGCTCAGCCCAAGCCTCTGGCTGACCCCTAAATTATGTACATGCAGGGCAGACTCCCAACAGCCCAAAAAGAACAGAACTGAGATGTCAGCTGGTGTCCACCACAGGAAAGATGGAGTTTGCAAAAGTGAGTTCAGCAAAGTTAACTGCCTGTTAAAGTAAAACAATACTCTTGAGAGGGAACCTTACTGAATACAGTTTCTTATAACTGTGTACCCAGAATTCCATATCCAACAAAAATACCCTTTAATAGTGAAGGCAAAATTGTCACCAGCAGACACATACATAGTACAAGAAATGCAAACAGAATTTCTTTAGGCTAAAGTGTAATGTCATCAGATAGAAACTTGGACCTTAGCAATGAAAAGCATCAGAAACAGTAAACATGTAGATAAATACCAAAGACTAGTTTTTCCTCTGCATTTCTCTAACATTATAGTCCAAAGTAAAAATTATAACACTGTTATGGGGTTTATAATATATATATATATATAGATAGATAGATAGATAGATAGATAGAGTATATATGGCAGTTATAACAAAGGACAGTAGAGGGTTGATGGTATAACAATGTTCTTACATTTCCTTACATTATATTAAAAAGTTGTACAATTTTTACTTGAAGTAGACTGAGAAGGCTGTATACTATAATTCCTACAGCAACCATTAAAAATATACAAATGTTTTTAGCTAAAAAGCCAACAGGGGAATTAAAAGAAATTCTAAAAATACTGAATTAACCTAAAAAGAAAGACTAGAGAAACAAAAAATAGGCAAAACAACAAACACAGAAAAATAGCAGACCTAAATCCAGCCTTATCAATAATTATATTAAATATTAATGAATTAAGCACTATTACTAAAAGACAGAGGTTGACAATATATCACAATGAGTGACATACTTTAAACATGAAGATATAAACAGGGTGGAAGTGAATGGATAGAAAAAGACAGACCATGCAAACTAAGAGCCCAGGAAGGCTAGCGTGTCAAAAATACATGTTAGGTAAGTGAGTATACGGGTAAAATGACTTATTTTGCTAAGGAATATTAAAATACGACTTCTTGAATTTTTCACAACTAAGAATTTTCTTTTCAAATTATTTATTCATTTAAAATAAAATACATTCACAGCAAATTAATTCTAAGCTGTAATAACCATAATGCCTTATAATGGCAAGATATACAAACTCGGACATTAGTGCTAATAATTTTGAAGATTTTTATTATTTTATTTTATATTTTAATTTAACTTTATTTTATAATTTATTTTATTTTATATTTTATTTTATTTTATTTATTTTAATTTTTTGGTTCCAATGAAGCTTTTTAAAAAATTGTTGTTCTATTAGAGTTGTCCCAATTTTCCTCTGTTGCTCTCCCTGTCCCACCCACCTACCACTCCCACAGTCGATCCCCACCCTGTTGTCCATGTCCATGGGTCATTCATACTTGTTCTTTAACTAGGCCCTTCTTATGCAGAACATCTTAAAGTACATATTTCCATGCAACAGTATCTATTCTTCACATTGAATAATTTTTCCCAACCTATTATTCCTTGGCATTATGCTCACCTTAAACTCCCACACATCTCTTCAAATTAAGAAAATTATAAGCTAAAAAAACTTTATAAAATGTAGCAAAAGGAAATGAATAAGTGTTAGTCTATTCAGAAATTCTACCTCCAAATTTGCAAACTCACTCAATATCTTAACTGCTTTTTCTTTTGAAATTGAAATCCAATATCAAACATAAAGAAACACTCTGTCCAACAGTCTCTGAGATATTTTTTAAAATGGCACTAGAAACAAAATGTTTTATTGGATCATAATTTAGTTATTAAAGTAAAGCAATTAGTTAGTGTTAACTAAACAAACTGATAAAATATAAATTTGTCTATAACTGACAAAATAGTATCAATATAACATCTTACCTATCCCAGTAACACAACTTCATTTCGAAATGAAACCAATCAAACATTTATCCAACACCAGGTCAAAGTGCAGCACAATACTAGTAAGATCATCCCAGGATATGGCTTCTGTTCACCAAACACAAACCACTTCACTGCCAGACACTAGGCTTAGACACATAATATATA
Source organism: Sturnira hondurensis (assembly GCF_014824575.4). Lineage (NCBI taxonomy): Eukaryota > Metazoa > Chordata > Mammalia > Chiroptera > Phyllostomidae > Sturnira > Sturnira hondurensis. The sequence continues at coordinate 9,867,257 of NW_028090025.1, forward strand.
ATATGGAAAGAAAACAGTAAGTATCCTACTTTATTTGTTTATCTATTGATTCACTCATGCTTTTTCCCCACTGAATGGAATCAAGGTGACATCAGTAATGGCCTTATATTTAAAAAGATGTTAGGCTATTATGAGGCTAAGACAGTCCCAAAATTGGTGCTAACATTTGATTTCAGTCAAATGAAGTCCCAAGGCAAATCTCTTTCCACTGTACTTTTTTGCTCATAATGACTAATTTACATGAAATATTAGTAAATAAAGTGATTCATAAGCACTATTGTATTTAAAAAGCTAAATAATAAAGGAATTCAAAGAATGTCAATATCAAACTACAGAAGCTTAATTTACAACCAGCCAAATGTAGACAGGCAGGAGATCCAAACACACTAAAACAAATGTTTTAGCAAGAACAAAACTCTTGTCTCTAGTCTTTAAAGCTCCCCTGAATTACAGATGGAAAAATACCTGCCTAATAGCCAGTAAAAATAAATTTCTAAATTAAAAAAACATAAAACTTGGATTAAAAAGTTCAAAGACAAAATTTTCCACACACACAAAGTAATTCCCCACATTAGATGAATATCTACAATTAAGTCCTATGATCAAACAAGTTGAAAATTCAGTATCTAATATACTCTGGAGAAACAGGACTTTGTGTCATTGGGTTGGGCAAACCACCAATGTCAACCCTGTGCCACTCTATGTTATCTGTTCTCCTTCCAAAGCTCCTGCTGACAATTTGTTCAACACCTACTGTTAGAGTTCAAAATTTAATATAAGAACAAACTCTTGTCAACTGTATGCATAAAAACATTTCCTTGGGCCCTGGCTGGTGTAGCTCAGTGGATTGAGCACGGGCCTGTGAAGCAAAGGGTCGCTGGTTCAATTCCCAGTTAGGGCACATGCCTGGGTTGCAGGCCAGGTCCCAGTAGGGGACACATGAGAAGCAACCACACATTGATGTTTCTCTACCACTCTTTCTCCTTCCCTTCCCCTCTCTCTAAAAATTAATAAATAAAATATTTTAATTTTTTTTCTTAATAATACATTGCTGCCCTGACTGGGTGGCTCAACTGGTTGGAGCATCATCCTGTACACCAAAAGGCTGTGGGTTTGATTCCCAGCCAGGGTGCATACCTAGTTTGCAGGATTGATCCCCAGTCAGGGCACTTACAGGAGGCAACCAAGTGATGTTTCTCTCTCACATTAATGCTTCTTTCTGTCTGTCTATCTGTCTGTCTCTCATCAATAAAATATATCCTTGGGTGAGGATTAAAATGTAATAATACACTTCTCTACTGTCTTCTAAATAAAATTTCTTAAGGGCATCAACAATTCAGGATCAAATCTTTACATTTTTGAATAACACTCACCTCCCAGTTTTAAAACTGGGAAGAAGGACTTCCGCCAAGATGGAGGCATAGGTGGAAACACTGCCTTCTCCCACAACCAAGTTTGAATACAACAAAGGCTTGGAGAACAAAGACACAGCCAAAGAACAGAAAATTGAACTATACGGAAGTCCGACAACCACTAACCGTTCAACGGGGACAGTAAGAGGGGCAGAGCCAGCAGCGGAGCTGGGTCGGGCAGGACAGATCCCCAGACCTAGGCGCACAAGTGGCCCGGACCCAGTCAGGGTGTGGGGCAGACTGACCGTGGTCACACACTCGCGCACAGTGAGACAGACCACGCAGGCCCCAGGGGGCGAGGGCTGACGGCAGTGGCACACTCACGTGCAGTGGGACGAAACGTGTGGGCCCGGTGACGGTGGCAGGTGCCGCACCTGTGGGGGCCGCGGCAGGAGACTGCCGACGGGGTGCCATTACTCCTCTCTGACCCCGCCCCCACATACAGCGTCACAACCCAGCAACTGAGTTGCCTTGCTCTGGTGAACACCTAGGGCTCCGATCTTGCTACGGAACAGGCACGAACAGCCCAAAAGATGGCACAAGAAGAACTCAAAGTCCCAGAGCCAATAACTCTAAGCAACCAACAGATTGCCAGCCTCTCAGAAGCACAATTCAAGTCACTGTTTATCAGATGCTCACAGAACTGGTTGATTTTAGTCACAAATTAGAGGAACATATGAAGGCTAAACTAATTGAAATGAAGGGAGATGGCCAGGAAACCAATAGCAATGGAAAGAAAACTGGGACTCAAATCAATGGAAGGGACCAGAAGGAAGAACGAAACATCCAACCAGAAAGGAATGAAGAAACAAGAATTCAAAAAAATGAGGAGAGGCTTAGGAACCTCCAGGACATCTTTAAACGTTCCAGCATCCGGAATATGAGAATCAAACTTCTGTTGTTTTTAACCTGCCTTGTCTATGGTATGTTGTTAAAGCAACTGGAATGGACTGAGATACCTCCTCACCCCAGAAAGATTCCCAAAGTGAGGCTGAAAATGCAAAAAATACTGAAAGAGCAAGTCAGCATCTCTAACTACCGATATTGGGCTGAGCCTTTTTGAGGGTTGGAAAGATAGAGGGTTCCCAATTGTCCTCCCAGGTGGAGGAAGTGTATGCAATGTGCCTGTTAAAACAAGAGTATATCATTATGGGGATAATCAGGGAACCATTTCTCTTTGGCTGGGAGTGGATGGATGCCAGAATTAATGAATTGCTGTCAGCATTGCTAGAGCTGGTGCCTTGCTTCATTCGCATAAATGGCACCGCCGTGAAGCAGGTGCAGAGCACAGCAGAGAGACGAGAACCCATCTCACCACAGGAGACGAGAACCCATCTTCTATGCAGGCCCACTGTTCACTATGGCAAATCTCTTACCCCTTTGCCCAGGGCNGGGGGGGGAGAATGGTGGGGGAGGGAGTGTGCGGGTGGAGGGGAATGAAGGGGGGGAATAGAACAACTGTAATGGTATAATCAATAAAATATATTTTAAAAAAACTGGGAAGAAGAAGAATTGCAGAGATAAATGATTTATCAATATTCAGTTTTAACAGGATAGAACCAGAAAAATCAGAGTTCTAAAATTAAATGTTTCTACGATATATAAATATTATTTTATTACATACTACTTTTCCTTAACTCTTACCATGCAAAGTGCTTTTGTCCCCCTATATTTTTCTGATTTAATATAGGTGGAAAAGTAGTATGTAATAAAAAAAAGTAGTATGTAATATTTTTCTGGTTTAATTACCTGAATGTTCTTACATTTCAAAAGACTATATAAGTTCATTGAATAACAGAATACTTTAGATAAAAGATATCTTAGAACCAAGGTTTAGTTTAAGTGCTTCTCAAGCTTCCTCACAATATGATAATCACTTGAGGGGGAAAAATCCCTGATAGGTGGGGGCCCAGAGAGAGTAACTGCAGAGATTTTGATACAACTGGTCTTGGATAGAGTGATTCTAACACGCAGCCAGTGTTGAATAGGAGTATGCAGTTGCAGACACAGTTTTTCTCATCCAAGTATAGTGGCATGAGCAGTTATCACCAAGTGTAGGGGCCAGTGTATAAAGGGCATGACATGGGGAGTCAGAAGATAAGACTGGTGTGGTAAATTAAAGCACAATTGTGAAGGAATGTGGACTAATAACAGTGATATGATCAGATTGGTATTGTAGAATGATAATTATGGCAGAGGCAGGTACATGATAAAACTTCATGGTGAAGGACTAAAGGGTTTACAGGAACAAGTATAAAGGACACATGGACAAAAATGAAAGGGGTGGAAATGGGAGGGAGGTGGGGATGGGAGTAAAAGATAGAAAACTGTATTTGAACAACAATTAAAATAAATAAATTTTAAAAAAGAATAAACTCAAATTAATATTTAAGAGGCAAAACTTCAAGACTTAGTGACTGGCTCATTTGAAAGGTAAAGGAAAATAAAGAACTGAGGGTGGCTGAGGTGTTTGGATTGGGGCAGCTGGGAAGGCTGCAATGAGTGGTAGGGAAGACGAAAGTAAACTCTGAGGATCTAAGAGCTCCTGGAGTGAGCTCTAAAAGAGGATGTGACTGGAGAGATGGAGATTTAATTTTTGGCAAATCACTTAACTTCTCATGGACCCAATTTCCTAATTTAAAAAATGTAAATGACAAATGAAAAGAAGAAAAGGGAAGAATAGTTACTGCATTTCTACTCAGTTTGGCACTAAGCCTAGTTTATGCATTCCTTAATTTTGTCCTAGTGACCGTACTATGGGTAGGTATTATTCTCATTTTACAGATGAGAAAACTAAGGTTTACAAAAATTAGACAAATCTGAGAGCCTAGTATCAGAGCCAGGATTCTTAACTTCAGAGCCCATATTCTTTCACAATTACATAACATTTATGTGCCAAAATATAAGTAAGTTGGAGCAAATAATTGGTAGAGACAAATATTTGGGGGAGGAGGCAGTCATGAGAAAGAGGGAAGTGAAGTTGTGAAAATACTCATTTGTATAATTCTTTAACAGTCATATTGAAGGCCTAGCCGGGGTGTCTCTGCTAGGGCGCCCAATCTTTGGGCATCTCTGGGCCACACTGGAAGAAGAATTGTCTTGGGCCACACATTAGATACAGAAACACTAATGAAAACTGGTGAGAAAAAAAAAGTTTTAAGTAAGTTTATGATTTTGTGTTTGGCTGCATTGCTAGCCATCCTGGGCCACAGGCTGCCTGCAGCCACGAGTTGAACACCCAGGCAGAGCATTAGGCACTGGGATTCCAATGACAACTCAATCCTAATCCCCACCCCCGTATCTCCTGGAGGTAAAGACTTTGTCAATTAGGCAATTATAATGTAACTTTAAATGCCTAATAGGAGCTAGTAGAACACGCTTGCTTTATGACAGATAAAAGAAAGCCTCTTCTCTTATTGTTCCATTTTAGCAAACACAGAGTATAACTGAAACTCCAAAAACAGAAGAAAATGAAATCTACACCTGTAGATTTACTGAGTATAAAAGGGCACACTTTTTGATATCAAGTTAAAGTGTTACAAATAAACAAATTCTTTTTTAAAGATTTTATTTATTTTAGACAGGGGAAGGGAGGGAGAAAGAGAGGCAGAGAAACATTGATGTCGAGAGATACGTCGATAGATCGGTTGCCTCTCACATGCTCCAACTGAGGGCCTGGCCTGCATTCCCAGGCATGTGCCCTGACTGGGAAACCAACCAGTGACCTTTGGATTCACAGGCCAGCACTCAATCCACTGAGCTACACCAGCTAGGGCAACATTAACCAATGTTTTATTTAACAGGTAAAAACTATATTGTACTCCTATTTCCCAGTACTGTAAGGCAAGGAGGGGAAAAAAGATGGGAAAAGAAAGGGAAAAGGGAAAGAGAGAAAGCAGAAAAGGATACTGAAAAGAGGAAAATCAGTTTTCTAGCACTTCACTCTCCTTGACATTAGGAATCACTAGAATTTAAGCAAAGATATTTTGCTAAATTCAAAAGTATTGCAAAATACATGAAAAAAATTAATTTACTTGTCTAAAGTACTGCGAATAGTTTAGCAGCAAAGTGGGACTGTGAGTCCCCTAGCCTGTAATCCAGTTCTTTGGTTTCTAATTAATTACCAGAGGAGAAATCCTCTTATTTAACACAAGCACGCCCACTAGTTCATTGGTAAACTGAAAATCTCAGTTAAGAGAAGAGTCATTAAAAATGATACATACAATAAATGTTTTAAGAATTGCATATATTTAGCCCTGGCTGGTGTAGCTCAGGGGATTGACTGTGGGCCTGCAAACCAAAGGATCATGGTTCAATTCCCAGTCAGGGCACATGCCTGGGTTGCAGGCCAGTTCCTAGCAGGGGACACACGAGAGGCAACCATACACTGGTATTTCCCACCCTCTCTCCTTCCCTTCCTCTCTAAAGATGAGTAAATAAAATCTTTTTAAAAAAGAACTGTATGTATTCTTAAAACATACAATTCTTAAAACATTTTCATTTAAATTACACTGCATAAATGTGCATTTGTTTGCCAGTTTTCCAATACAGGTTCAAAACTTTCTCTTTCCAGATGTGTCAAGCTCTCTGGTGTAAACCACAACTGTCTATAATTTCTAGTTTCCACTTCTTTGAAGAACAAAAAACATTTCTGTTCTACTCAAAAAAAAAAAAAGCTTTTTGAGCAAAGAACATGTCAACATTTTTCTAATTTTTAACCCAGTTTTTTTAGTTTCTTACCCACACTCAATTCAAAAGTATTAAGTAATATGCCTTTATGTTTCTAAACATGTAACTTTTTTACACTCATATTTCATCAGTTTACATAATATGTAGTCAAACTACTTAATCATGATTACTACAACTACTGGCATGAACAGACTTAGGAATAAACACAGCTGACTTCTGGTTAGCACACAACTTAATTAGTGAGAATGGATGTGTCACCAAACTTCAGTGTCATTTCCTAGCCATGACTGTTCAGTGTGTTCTAAGACAAAGGGACTGGAGAGGGCTGGTAATCCAACAAATTAGGAAAGTGGGGAATAAAGAAGATAGGTTCTACGACAAAGCATTTTAAAGGTTTATGTTGATGACAAGGACATCTCAAATTAGAAATCTGTGTCTTTTTAAGTTTTCTGGAGTCTGTTTTTTAAAAATACTTATTAATTTATTTATTTATTTTGAGAGAGGGGAAGAGAGGGAGAAAAAGAAGGAGAGAAACATGAATGTGTGGTTGCCTCTTGTACACCCCCCACTGGGGACCTGGCCCACAACCCAGGCATGTGCCCTGACTGGGAATCGAACTGGCAACCCTCTGCTTTGCAGTCTGGTGCTCAATCCACTGAGCCACACCAGCCAGGGCTGGAGTTTGTTAATACAATAAAATAATACAAATAAAAGTTCACATTCATAGTTTTATAATAGCACTCTAGTAGGCAGTACAACCACAAGTAAGTTTCTAGCACCATCAAATACGAAATCATCTATTCTCACTGTATCAGAGTCCTTCAAAATACTTGTGAATTCTTCTCTGTATTAAATACACTGGTTTATATCATAAAACAGCAATTTCAATTAACTCTGAGAATTTTATTAATTTTATAACAGTTATAAATAAGCATTTTTTGTTCTTGTTGAGATGTAACTCACATGCCATAAAATTCACCATTTAAAAATGCACAGTGAAATAATTTTTAGTATTTTCACAAGATGTATAACCATCACTGTCTAATTTCACTGTGAAATTAGAATTGGAAACAAAATTTCAGATTTGTTTTACATCTAAAAGAAATTCCATATACATTAGTAGTCATTTCCTATTCTCTCTCCCCCTGTTCCTGGCAACGACTAACCTATGAATTTCCTATTCTAGATATTTTTGTATCGATAGAATCATATAGTATGTGGCCTTTTATATGTAGCTTTCACTTAACATGATTTTAAGATTTATTCATGTTGCACCAGGTTATCAGTATTCCCTTAATTTTTATACTTAATAATATTCCATTGTATGGAGTTACCACATTTTGTTTATTCTTCAGTTAAAGAACTTCAGACTGTTTCTACCTTTTGGCTACTATATAGTTTGCTATGAACATTCATGTACAAGTTTTTGTGTAACATGTTTTCAATTCTCTTGGGTATGCTCATAGAAGTGAAATAACTGGGTCACACAGTAACTCTATGCTTCATTGTTTGAAGAACTGCCCGACTGTTACCCACAGTGGCTCATCATTTCACATTCTTACCAGCAAAATGTAAGAGTTCCAATTTCTCCAAATCCTCCTTTAAAATAAAAAAAACACACAGCTATCCTACTGGCTATCAAGTAGTATCTCACTGTGGTTTTGATTTACATTTCCCTAATGACTAATGATGATGAACATCTTTTTATGTGCTTATTGGTCATTTATACATCTTCTTTGGAGAAATGCCCATTTAAAAAATTGAGCAATTTGTGTTTTTATTGAGTTGGAATATTTCTTTCTATGTATGTGTGATACTCAATATTATTTGTTACTGGAACAATGCAATTAAAACCACAATGAGATACCACTTTACTATACTATACTAGAAATTACAGCCACCCACCAGAATGGCTATAATAATAAAAACAGACAACAAAAGGCATTGGCGAGGATGTGCAGAAACAGGAACCATCATACAGTGCTGGTTAGAATGTGAACAAATAATCTACTTTAGAAAACAGTTTGGTATTTTCTTAATGTGTTAACCATAATTTTACCATGTGATCCGGTAATTCCACTCCTAAGTTTCTATCTAAGAGAAATAAAAACATATGTCCTCATAAAGTCTTATAAACAAATGTTCAGAGCAACATTATTCATAATAGCCCCAAACTGTAAACAATTTAAATGTCTATCAACTAGTGAATGGGTTAACAAAATGTGATATATCCCAATAAAATACTATTTAGCAATTAAAGGAAATTCTTATACATGGACAAAACTAAATATGCTAAGTGAAAGGAACCAAGATGCCAATAATCACATACTGTGTGATTCCACTTATATGAAACTCCCACTGCCACCCCCAAAAGCAAATCTATATAGGTAGGAAAGAGATTAACAGCTATCTGGGGTTGAGGGTGGAATAGGGATAACCTGTAAATAGGTACAAGGTCTCCTTCTGAAATGACTAAAATGTTACAAAATACTGTAGTTATGGTTGCCTAACTCTTGTAAATTAACTAAAAATCAGCGAATTTTACACTTTTAAATGAGAGAATCCTATGGTATGTAAATGCTATCTTAAATAAGGATGCTTTTTAAAAAAAGTAGTCTATGTGTGTATGTCTACAGCAACTTTATTCATAATTGCCAAAAACTGGAAACAACCTAAATGTGTTTCAATGTGAACGAGATGAAAAAAAAATATGCAGTGTGTCTGTACATAAAATATTATACTACACAGTTATAAGGAAGAATGAAGAAGCTCTCTCTGGGTAATACTTATATGGAAAGACGGCTGATTACTGCTAAGTGAAACAGTAAATGAGAACAAGAGAGAAAGAACACAAACATACTGAACTTTTTACTAAAATGAAGCTCTATGTGAATATACAAGAAAGCAGGGGGTATTTCTGGTCAAGATTGTGGAGTAGGTAAACTGAGTTTGCCTTCTCCTACAACCACATCAAAATTTCAACTAAATTACAAGACAATGATCATTAAGTACCGCCTAAAGACAAGCTGAATGGAAGTCCTATAAGTAAGGATATAAAGAAGCCACATTAAGAATAGTAGGAGTGGCAGAGATGTAGAACAGGAAGGTGCCACACACAGAAAGTGGCAATTAAGAGTCAGGAGGGACATCTAGGCTGAAAAAGTCCTCCCTGAAGAGCATGGGTCCCAGGCCCACACTGGGCTCAGCAGCCCAGGGTACCAGTGCCAGGAAGAGGAGTCCCAAAAACACCTGGCAGTGAAAAACAGTGGGGACTCCATCCAGGTGAGACAGCGGGCTGATGGAAACTGAGACACTGCTCTTGAGGGGCTCACAAACAAACCCACTTGTTCACAGACTCAACTCACTTGGGGTTCCAATATAAGGACAGCAGCTTGAAGGGCACCAAGGACATATGAAGAGGAACAAAATTTACTAGCTTCAGGAAGAGGGCTAGAGGGGGAGGGGTCAGGACAGCTCTCTCTATTAAAGAGCTTACAGGCACCATTGTTGATTGCTCCTGCTACCCAATCAGCAGGAAGAAACACATACCGAATCTGTTCTCTCATATAACCTGGCTAACACTGTTTACCCTGCCCTTGTAATTTCCTGAGACCCCGTCCTCAGTTCCTCCACACAAGCAGACAGCCCCAGCCCACATATGGACTTCCCTAAAATCTCTTCAAGGTCCACAAACACCAAACAAACAGTGGCTGGCCTCAATGTGTCCTGTACCTCTTATTAAGTAGCCCTAAGCCCACCACCAAACAGCAACCAGTCTCAGCTTGCACTGTAACTTCAATCAGGTGATCCCCAAGGGGTGGCTGGTCTTGGCTTTTAACACAGTTTTAACTAAGGGGCCATAAGCAGGGCCATCACTTGTGTGATGGCTAGCCTAAATTCACATAGTGATACATATACCAAAGGATCCCAAGCCTGGAACTAGTGGCAATCTAGGTCCAGACTCAGGTCCCTGCACAGCCTCTCCCAAGTGTCTCTAATCCCAGCACAAGAAGCAGCCAACTGCAAATCACTTTATAGCTCCTACTAGGTGCTCCCACACCAAGCACATGTGGTGGTTAAACTCGGCCTGCAGTGGAGCTCCACCCAGAAGGTGGGTCAGCTTCACACTACCAGATCACCACCGACCAGCTCAACAAATGACATACCTGAAGGATGGCCTCGGCTCTTCTTATGTGGGGTCAGCCATGTGCCCTCATCAAATGAACTTGTCTGTCATAACCAGCCCTCACAGTCCATCAGCCTGAGGGGCAACCCCACCCAGTGATGTGTGAACAGCAATCAAGGCTCAACTACAACAAGAGAGCACTCACAATACACACAAAGGACACCACTGGAGCATCTGGCTCAGGTGAACAGAGACGATGAGACACTGGGCCCAATATGATACTTAAGGCCACCCAGCCAAGATTGCAAGATGTAGCAGATCTACCTAATACATAGAAACAAATACAGAGAGGCTGCCAAAACAAGGAGACAAAGAAACATGGCCCAAATGAAAGAACAGGGTAAAACCTGTGAAAAACAACTAAATGAAATGGAGACAAGCAATCTACCAGACAAAAATTTCAAAACACTGGTTATAATGATGCTCAATTAACGTAGAGGGTGAACAGATGAACTCAGTGAGAACCTAAACAAGAGATAGACACCATAAGAAATAACTAATCAGAAATGAAGCATATAATGAACTGAAATAAAGAATATATTAGACAGAGTCAACAGCAGATTAGATAAAGCAGAGGAACAAATCAATCTGTAAGAAAGCTAGCAAAAACCCACTCAAATGGAACAACAACAAAAGAAATGAACATAGTTTAAGGAACCTCTGGGACAACATCAAGCATACCAACATTAGCATCAGAGGGGTAACGAAGGAGAAGGAAAAAAGCAAGCTACTGAAAACCTATTTAAAAATATAATGACTGAAACTGTCCCTAATCTGATGAAGGAAATAAACATACAAGCCCAGGAAGTGCAGAGTCCCAAACAAGATGAACCCAAAGTCACAGCATAATTAAAATGTTAAAGGCTAGAAACAAAGAGAGTAGCATCCTATAAGTAGCAAGAAAAAAGCAGTTACTTATGTACAAGGGAGCTGCTGTAAGACTATCAGCTGATTCCTCAACAGAAACTTTGCAGTCCAGAAAGAATTGGCATAAAATATTCAAAGTGATGAAAATTAAGAACCTATAACCAAGATTATTCTACCTGGCAAATACATCATATAGAATTGAAGGAGAGATAAAGAGTTTCCAAACAAGAAAAAGCTTAAGGAGTTCATTACCACTAGTCTGATACTATAACAAATGTTACACAGACTTATTTAAGAAGAAAAGATCAGAAATATGAATGAGAAAATATAGGAAAGAATAAATTTTCACTGACAAAGGTAAACACTTAATGAAAGCAGCTGTTCAACTAACTATAAACCAAATATGAAGGCTGAAAGATAAAAGTAGTAGGACCATGTGTAATTACAACAATAAATTAAGGGACAGACACAAACACACACAAAAGAAGTAAATAATAATGAAGAACATAAATATGAAAGGAGTAAAAACTATAGTGACTTTAGAATGTATTCTAATTTAAGTCACCATCAGCTTAAAACAGACTGCTACTATAAGAATAGCTTGGTATACATGAAGCATGTGGTAACCTCAAAACAAAAAACTACAATACACAAGATATGAAGAGAAAGGATTCCAAATACAACACTATGTAAAGTCTTCAACATATAAAAAAGAAGAGCAAGAGAATAAGAAAGGAACAGAGAAAAAATAAAAAAAATATATAAAGATAGAGCTCAAAAGATACAGTAATAGTAAGAACATCAACACCACACTGACATCAATGAATAAATCATACAGACAGAAAATCAACAAGAAAACAGTAGCCTTAAGTAACACATTATATCAGATGGAAGTAATTGGTATTTCAGAACATTTTACCCAAAACAGTAGAATATACATTCCTTTCAAGTGCACATCGAACATTTTCCAGTACATACCACATGTTAGGCCACAAAACAAGCCTAAATAAATTGAAGAAGACTGAAATCATATCAAGCATCTTCTCAGATCACAATGGTATGAAATAGAAATCAATTACAAGACAAAAACTGGAAAAAAGAGGTGAAGCTAAATAACACACTACTCAACAATAACTAAGCTAACAATGAGATCAAGGAAGAAGTCAAAAGATACCTTCAGGCAAATGGAAATGAAAACACAATGACCTCAGATCTGTGAGACACAACCACAGCAGTTCTAAGAGGGAAATGTATAACAGGAAGCAGGAAAAAAAACTCAAATAAAATATCTAACCTTACACCTGAAAACACGAGAACAAGAAGAACAAAGTAAAAGTGAGATGAAGAAAAGAAATGGTAAAGATCGGAGTGAAAATAAACAAAATAGAGTCTTAAAATGAATAGAAAAGAATAGTGAATCCAAGAGCCAGTTCTTTGAAAAGCTAAACAAAACTGACAAACCTTTAGCCAGACCCACAGAGAAAAAAAAGTGGACTCAAATAAAGACAGAAATGAAAAAAAGTTGACAACTGATACCACAGAAATACAAAGGATTATAAGAAAATACTACAAATAATTATATGTCAAAAATTGGACAATCTGGAAGAAATGAGTAAATTCCTAGAAACATACAATCTTCTAAGACTGAATTGGGAAGAAACAGAAAATTTGAACAGATCGATAACTACTAACAAAATCAAATCAGTAATAAAAAAACTAACAACAAAAATGTCATGGACCAGATGGATTCACAGGTGAATTTTACAAATTCAAAGAAGAATTAATACTTAGTCCTCTCAAACTATTCCAGAAAAATAAAGAGGAGGAAAACTCCAAACTCATTTTGGTACCAAAACCAGATAAAAATCCTCAAAAAAAATTAGTAAACTAAATTCAGCATTACGTGAAAAAGATCACCCACTATGATCAAGTGGTATTTACTCCTGTGATGCAGGGCTGGTTCAATATCTTCCAAGTCAATGAATATAATACACCACATAAACAAAATGAAGGATAAATAGCATATGATTATATCAATATGTGTAGAGAAAGCATCTGACAAAATCCCGCATCCATTTATAATAAAAACTCTCAGTAAAGTAGGACTAGAGGAAACATACTTCAACACAGTACAGGGCATATACGACATATCCACGGCTAACAGGTGAAAGGTGAAAAACTGTAAGTTTTTTCTTTGAGATCAGGAATAAGACAAGGTTATCCACTTTCACCACGTTTATTCAACATAGTATTGGAACTCCTAGACACAGCAATCAGACAAGAAAAATAAACAAAATGCACCTGAATTAAAAAGATGTAAAACTTTCCTAGTTTGCAGATGACATGATACTACACAGAGAGATTCCTAAAGATTCCACCAAAAAACTACAAACTATTAAACCTAATACATGAATTCATTAAAGTAGCAGGATACAAAATTAGTATTTGGAAATCAGTTACATTTTTATATACCAACAGCAAACTAGCAGAAAGAGAAATTAAGAAAATCCCATTTACAATTACATCAAAACCAATAAAATACCTAGGAATAAATTTAACCAAGGATATAAAATACCTGAACTCAGAAAACTATAAGACACTGAAGAAAATTATTAAAGATACAAACACATGAAAGGCTATACTGTGTTCATAAATAGAGACAATTAACATTATTAAAAATACCCATACTATTCAAAATAATTTGAATTATAGAGATTCAATGCAATCTCTATCCAGATGCCAAAGGCATTTTTCACAGAACTGGAACAAGTAATCCTAAAATTTGTATGGAACCACAAAAATCCCTAACTAGCTAAAGCAATCTTATGAAACAAGATGTAAACTGGAGGTACCATGCTACCTGATATCAAACTATACTATAAGGCTATAGTTATCAGAACAGCATGGTACATAAAAAAAAAAAACCAGACACATAGATCAATGGAACAGAATAGAAAACCCAGAAGTAAACCCACTCCTATATGGTCAATTAATCTATGACAAAGGAATATTTGAAAAATATACAATAGGATAATCTCTTCAATAAATGTTGATGGGGAACTCAACAGATACAGACAAAAATCTAAATTAGACTACTTTTCTTACATCATACACAATAAACTCAAAATGGATTAAAGACTCAAAATCATAGAACTCCTAGAAGTAAACATAGGCAGTAAACTCCAACACTGCTCTTAGTAATATTTTTTGCATGTCTCCTTGGGCATGGAAACAAACAAAAAAATCATAAACAAGTGGGACTACATCAAACTAGGAAGGTTTTGCATAGCTAAGGAAACCATCAACAAAACAATAAGACAATCTACTGAATGGGAGAAGATATTTATTCATGATATATTTGATAAGAGGTGAATATCCAAAATATGTAAGGAACTACAAAAAACCAAACAATCCAATTAAAAAAAGAACTGAGAGCCTCAATACACATTTCTCCAAAGAGGACATACAGATGGCCAATAGACGTATGAAAAGATGCTCAACATCAGTAATCATCAGGAAAACACAAATTAAAACCACAATAAGATATCACCTCATACCTGGCAGAATGGCTATCATCAATAAACCAACAAACAACATGTGTTGGTGAAGATGTGGAGAAAAGGGAACTCTTGTGCAATACTGGTGTGAATGTAAATTAGTATAGCCACTATGAACCAGTATGAAGGTGCCTTTAAAAAATTAAAAATAGAATTATCATATCACCCAGCAATCCTACTCTGGGTATCTACCCAAAGAAATCCAAAACACTAATTGAAACAGATAAATGCACCCCTATGATCATTGCAGCATTTCTCAAAATAGCTGAGAGATGAAAGCACCCTGAATGTCCATCAACAGATAAATAAACAAGATGCGATATTATATATATACATATGTGTGTGTGTGATATTATATATATATAAACAAGATGCGATATGATATATAATATCGCATCTTGTTTATTTACACACACACACACACACACAATGGATATTATCCATAAAAAACAAATGAAATCCTGCCATTTATGACAACACGAAGGGACCTGGAGGGTTATGCTAAGTGAAATAACACAGAGAAAGACAAAAACCATATTTTACATATGAGGAATCTGAAAAAAAAATCAACAAACAAAACAGAAACAAAGTCAGATACAGGGAAGAAACTGATGGGTGTCAGACAGAAGGGGAGTTAGGGGCACGGGTGAAAAGGTGAAGGGATGAAGAAGTACAAGTTACTAGTTATAAAAACAGTTACAGGGATATAAAGTGCAGCAGACAGAATATATTCAGTAATATGGCAATGTAATGTATGGTGTCAGATGGGTACCAGATGTATTGAGGTGATCACTTAGTATTTATAAAAATGTGTATCACTATGTTTTACACTTGCTTGTTTCTTGGCTGATGATATTGGCCTATAATATTGTATGTCAACTGTAATTGAAAAATAAAATAAATAAAATTTGAAAGAACAAGGAGTGTTTCAATTATTATGTACCTGTAATGCAATACTACACAGTTACAAGAAAGAATGAGAAAGTTCTCCAGGTAACATTGATATGAAAAGGTATCTGATGTATTGCTACTAAAACAGTGCATTAGAAAAAGAGAAAAAGAAGAATAGAAATACATTCACTTTTTGCTAAAGTGAAATCCTGAATGAATACACATGACAACAGTAGAGCAGTTCTGAACTGTGTGTGACTTGGGGCGATGTGATGGGGCGGCTGCTGGCAGAGGTGAGAGTGAGTGTCAGTACTGTTTTATTATTATCTTCGAACAAGTGAATGTATACTATTAATTATGTGTAAAAATGAAACAAATCATGAATATCTTTTTGAATACGGTTCCATTCTCCAACACATATACTATCTCTCAGCTTTGGGTCATTTGAAATTTGCATTTTGTATATTCATCTTAGTCAATGCTTAAAATATTGAACTAAACAGAACTCAGCAAATCTTTGCAATAAATAAGAAAATCCTTCCTACTGATGTTAATCCATTACTCTGCACTATCCGAACTTTGAAAGTTGCAAGAAGCTCAACTAAGAGGAAGTCATTTAACCTCCCTAAGCCTCTTTGTAAAATGAGTATAAATAATATCTCAATTGCAGGGTGCAAATTAAATTAGACAATATATATGAAGTGCTGAGCATCATGCTTGGCACTAAGAAGGCCTCCAGTAACTGCTCAGGGCTTCATTTGCAGTTATGGCTGTTCCCTGGCTGATGTAGTCACCAAGATGCCACAATATTAGAGACCTTGTCACATAAAACCTGTGGTGGTGAGAAACCTTTCTCCTGTTTGTTGGCCTGCTTAGGTTCAAAATCCAGCTCTGAAATTCTCTAGTTGGTGGTCAAGCCACTTAAACTTTTATAGCTGCAGAATCTTTATTAAAAAATGGGGTGACAAAAGTACTTACTTCCCAGGATTAAAGGGAGAATGGAAGAAATATTAGATGTGAGGTATACAGCGGAGTTTTGGGCACATAGTAAGTAGTCAATAAATGTTAGCAATTAGTGTTATTATTTTGTCAACTACATTCCTGGTTCCCCATTATGTGAAATAACATAAAAAGTATTGCAATTATTACCTAACTTTTAAAGGGAAAAAAACCCTCCTGCTAAACCTCATTTCTAGCTTCTCCTGACTTTCTAATTATATGTCAAACTTCCAAATAACAAATTTATTCCTACCAACCGTTCTGACACACATACAAAATTATTCTGATGAATAAATGATCATAGGGTTTAAACAATTTTCTAACAGACATAATGCAGGCTAGTTCTAACATTAACAGAAGCTAAAATCAGTACCAACATTTTTGTATTATTTTCTCCAACATTTAAGATTTAACAGCTTTAGATTTCTAGATAGTTGGCAATATAACATGGCTGTATATATTACTTAAGTTTTCTAAAAGAAAAAAACTATGGTTTTTTTAAAGAAAGAGATTCCTACAGTCACTTCTTAAAATTAAGTACACAAATTAGTATCAGCAGGTTACAAGAATTTCCCAAAGATTTTTTCAGTACGATCAGCAAAATAAATGTTCTCCATATACTTTTTATTCCTGATAATATGTTATCTCTTTAGCTTTTTCTTGAAGTAGCCAGAAACATTCAGAATTTTGTCCTTGAAAGTACTTATAATTTCTATACTGGAAGTGACTAAACTAATGAAGGGAAAGGAGGCTCAGATTTCTGTGTTCTGCAAGCCCTTTGTTTTTCAAGTGGCATTATGTTAATTATTTCCTATAAATACATCATTGTTCTGAAGGAAAATATTTTTCAGATAAACATTAAAAATCTTTAATCATCACTTGGAATGTCACTTGGAAATGACCTCAGCATATTATAAAATCTTCAGAACAGATTTAGAGCATGAAAGCCTGTTTGCCAAAATAAAAAAAAAAGCAACTATTACATGGAATTTCATTAAACAAGTTATTTTAGAAAAACTTTAGGGTTTTTGTGTGGCAACAGAATAGTTTTAGAAAATTCTGGGAGATAATGGCAAAAAAAATTAAAAAGCCAACAGCACAGAAGTGAGGTGTTAGTTAGCCCAGAGAGGGATTCTACTGACCCTCACCCACCCCCACTGCTACCCTCAACTTTTCTGAGGCTTCCCCTCCAAGCTTCTCTCTGCCAGACCAGTATTTCAATTAACCTTGGGTAAAAATTGAGATTTCCTTCCAAATCCAAGAGACACCTGGAGCTCTGAGTACTCTTCCCCAGTGGAATTCGGACCATGAAGAAAACATGGAGGGACTGGAAGAAGGCGCATCAGCAGCTGCCTTTACATACAACCTCACCAAGATGGCCTGAAGAAAGGCAGAGGCAGCTGCAAATGGCTGACCTGAGATACACCACGATGGACAGACAGTCACATCAGTATAGCATTCTGGTGTCTTGCTCCTTAGCACGGTGCACGGTTAAAAATCTGCAACCTTAATAGGGTCCTGGAGGCTACAGGCAAGTGACTCTACAGGGGTCTTTATTTGAAATGCTAAGGGAACTCCAACAGGTATCAAAGCACCAAACAAAAGGCAGATTTCACAGTTTTGAACAACCCAACCCCATGCACAACAGCAAAGTACTAAAGAACACGCAGGATAAAGTATAATAGGAAAAACCGCACTAGTTAAAAATATGCAGTGGTTGTTTGTATGAAAAATAATACAATAATTACTAATTACGTAAGAAGAAACTCTGTGTTTCATGAACTCACAAATGTAAACCTACTTTTGTTCACCCTGTATCTATGAAGGAAAAAACTGAAAAACACCTATTGCCCATCAGGTTAAATAAATATTGGTACATTCATGCCACTAAAATAATGCTATCATTTAAAAGAAATTCCAGAAAGATCTATAAGTACCAAAAAAGAAAAATGTTCATGACATATAATTAAGCAGAAAACATTGCCTACTAAATAGATTACCATATTTTTTAGACTATAAGAGAAACCTCCCATTTGAGAGGAAAGGGGTGCATCTTATATCCAAATGTAGTTTTACCTGGCTCACTGTGGGGGTGGAGTGGGGCAGTGGTGGAGCGGGGTCACAGGTTATTAAATACTTTACCACATTTTTTGCTTCAAAAATTTTTTCCTATTTTCCTCCTCTAAAACCTAGGTGCATCTTACAGTCCTAAAAATATGGTCTGTATGTATGTAACACATACACAGATAAAGCGAGAGAAAGCATGAGACAGGTTAAGAAAAGCAGCAGGTAGGCTGGCAGACAAGAGCAGGCAGGGAGCATGTGTGCAAAGCAGGCGGAAACCAAAGGAATACAGGGAAGGTGAGAGGAAAACAGACAGGTAAGAGACAGAAGAAATGGGCAGGGGGCAGGGAGAGACCGACAGATACACAGGGACAGACACGAAGTGTACACTCCAAAATGGCTATCGCTCTGAGTGTCTCATACAATAAATAACCACTAGCCACATGTGTCTGTTTAAATCAAAATTAATTAAAATTAAATATAACTTAAAATTCCATTCTGCAATTGAACGAGTCACGTTTCAAGTGCTCAACAGCCGCATCTGGTTAATGGCTACTGTACTGGCCACACAGAATAGAACATTTCCACTACTGTACAAAGTTCTGCTGGGTAGGGCTATTCTACACCCTCTGATATTATGTAAACTTTTTGTACTTCTATGGCCTGCAAAGAGAATAAAGCCATTTCCAATTTGAAAAAATAGTTTTTTTATCCCTATTTCCCCATTCTGTATCTCTTTCAACAGTTCTTTTTGAAACATCACAGAAGCACCAGAGGTTTGTTTCATAAGGGCTTTATGACCTGAATAATGCCAATTTTCTGTTATTTGATTCTTACTAACTCAATTCTACTTAATAAGAGCTCAAATGCCGCCAAAATAAGGAAGACAACATACATTTGGAGCATCGTGACATCGCTCTTGTTCTCTAAAATCAAAAAAAGGTTATGTTACTCATTCTTAGCAGCAGCACAGTTGACAGAAAACCCCTGCAGTTTAGACAAACATTTTAAATTGAACCTTTTCTCCAAAAGAATAGTATTTAAAAATAGCATTCATTTTATGACTCAATTCAGCACAAAATAGAGAAGAAAAAAAAGTAAACCTAAAGTTAAAAAAAAGGTGGCACATTAACTAAAAAAATGACAATGCTAAGAAACAGCTTTCAAATGAAGGCTGTAATACCATAACAATGAAGGTTCATAATAACCAGTTTTTAAAGGCTTTCTTGGTTTATACAAGACTGAAGCACCTGGTAAGGTTTTAAGAGGGTAACATTTTAAGGAAAAGTTAATGGAAAGGTCTCCAGGGGAAAAAGACATAAAGCATATGTACAAGTTTCTGGGGCATGTGCAAATAAAAACATAAAGCACAAGTCCCCAAGTTTGTGGGACATGTGCAAATAACATTTTGAGGCTCCTAGTCCTCTTTGAAAAAACCACTGGTTGCTACTGAAAATTGAGAGGCCACCCCTACTGTTATCTCCACCAGCACTCAGTGACCCCCTGGGCCCTACAGGCAGATCTAAAGGGTGTCCTCCAAGACCTTCACAATATAATGTCCATCTATTTTCCTAATGCAACCACCCACTATTCTATTGCCAGAACTGTCACCAGAACCAAAGTTCTTATCACAGGGCTTTACATAATATATAAATCTAGACACAAGAATATAGTGCAGACCAATGGAGCAGAACCCATGCATACTGAGCAAGCTGACTAAATGCAAGACTTTATGAATTAGTGGGGAAAAAGAGGCACTGTGCATCAGACATGCTGGCTTGTAAAACTAGTTTATTCACATGGAAAATTATTCCCTGTCTCATAACCACAAACAGAAAATAAATCCATATGGATTAGACTTATGCTGAAGAACAGAACAAACTTTTAGGAAAAAAATATGGCAGAATTTTTTTATAATCCCAAAGTACTCAGAATAAGATTAATAAACATGATGCAAAAAACTCCAACCACAAACAAGCAGACTAAAAAGCATGACTTGATTAAAATGTAAAACTTGAACACAACAAAGCATACAATAAACAAAGTGGTAAGATAGGCCATTGGGAGAATATATTTGAAGTTTAAAATATCAAGAAAAGATAATCAACTAAATATCTTTAGTTCCCAAGAACTAAAGACACATAGGAGGGGAAGCAATCTAATAGAAAAACATACAAAAGAGCAACAAAACCTCACAAAAGAGGAAACTGAAAGAGCCAGAGAAACACAAGAAATGATGCTCAAACACACCATAAATCAAGAAAATACACAATTTCAAATTAGCAAAAAACTTGAAGGTCTGATAATACCAAGGCTTGGCAAGGATGTGGAGCAACAGAAACTCCCAGACAGATGTCAGGCGTTGAAATTGGTACAACTACTCTGGAGAATGATCTGGCAACATCTAGAAGTCAAGGATGTACATACCCTATGCATAAGCAATTCTATCTGTAGGTACAAACTCTGGAGATGCTATTAAATATGCAGAAGAACATGATGTACCACATATTGATAGCAACACTGTTTAACAGCAAAGCATGGAAATACCCCAAACTTCCACTGACAGAATGAACATACTGCAATATAATTCTAAAATACCATACAGCAAAAATGAAGGAATTACTGCCACACATATCTACATGGATATACTTCATGCAGAATGTTAAAACAAGTTGCAGATACACACACATGATATGATACCATACTGTACAAAGTTTGGGATCCACAAACTAAGCACATTGCTTATAAACACATATGCATACAGTGTAAGTAGGAAACCATGTGAGGAAACCATACACACTGTCTCCTTTATTCAAACATGGGCTCTTGGAAGGCATACCACACACATTCTCAACCGTTGCTGGTGTAGCACAGTGAATTGAGCACGAGCCGAAAACCCAAGGGTCACTGGCTCGATTCCCAGTCAGGGCACATGCCTGGATGGCAGGCCAAGACCCCAGGCGGGAGCATGCAAGAGGCAATTACACACCCATTCTCATTTTTATACAAATTATATATTAAATGCCTACAAGGTGCCAATTACTGTACCAGCAGCAACAGAAACATAAGTGAATAAAACATGTATTTCACTTCTTCCACAGAGTTTAGTCTCAATGAATAGAAACATTAAATAAAGATAGAAAAAAAACTATAGAAATAAAATAGTAAAGAATGCTATGAAGGAACAGAATAGCTGCTATGGGACAATAGAGCAGAAAGGGCTAATATAATCTATAGATTGGATAGGAGAGAGAGAAATATGCCAGGAAGGGAGGGGTGGAGGGCCTCTATACAGAGAGACAAAACCCACATCCCTCTTTGCGACTGGGCCGGAGCACCTATTACTTACACAGTGCCGAACAAATGCTTCCTAGTAGATTCTAAGGCAGTCTCTGAGCAATCAGGAGATTCTGTGCCTGCAGCTCTATGGCACCAAAGCAGTCTTTTGGGGATGGCCCCAGAGCCCAAAGAAACAGCCATTTAAAGAGACAGAATAGAATCTGAGCCCACTGTGTGTGGTAGTTCAACCCTCAAAAAGCATTTGCTATACAGTCTCTCATCCCCCGCCTCAAGAGACATAATTTACCTCTTTCTTCATCTGTCCATCCATCTGTCCCCCTCCTTGTCCACTACCCTCATCCCCATCTTATTCAACAACTTAATTAAATACATTTCAGGAGACCTACATATGTGCCAAGCTAGGGATGAGGATCCACAAAAGCACAGCCTCTGCCTCAAAGAACTTTTCTTCTAGACCAGTGGTTCTCAACTAGGGGTGATTGTGTCCACAGGGGACATTTGACAATGTCTGCAAACATTTTTAGTTGAGACGGTGGGGGTGGGGGTGTGCTACTGGCATCCAGTGATGGAGTCCAGGGATGCTGCCAAACATCCAACAATGAGGCTTACAATGACACCCCCACAAGAAAGATCTTCTGGCCCCAAAAGTCAGTAATGTCCAGGGAGAGACACCCAATGTAGGTTGCTTAGAAACATGTCTAGAGTTGACTGCCAAAGCAGGACAAAAGAGGTCAAGGACAAGAGGCAAGCAGGTCAGTGTCAGAGGAGAGTATTAAACACCAGGATGTTAGATGAGCATATAAGAAATGTCCATAGTGACTGCGTTGAGAAACCTATTCTAGATAATTAGTGAAGTAATCATATCATAATACAGCAGGAGTGTAAGGTGTCGGCCAAATACAAAGGTGAGGCATGTAGTCTAGAACTGGGGTGTAAAAGCTTCTTTAGAAATGACACCTACCTCAGAACCTGAACAATGAATGAGTTGGAAAGGGGTGCAAGGCTGAAGGCAGGATAAAGGGGCTACTGCAGACAGAAGGAAGGCAACTAGGACTATGGAATGAAAGACATGTGTATACAGTGGAAAAGTGGGGAGTAGCTACAGAAGAACTGACAAGCAAATGACCCAGGTCATAAGCCTGTATGATGGGTTAAGAAATGTGGCCTTTATCTTTAGGGCAATAAAAGCCACTGAGAGGATTTACACAGACAAGTGGTATAACCAAAACTTGTTTTAGGACATTCACTCTGGAGGATGGATTGCTAAGAAACTGAGCAGGAGGAGACTCCTGCAATCTAAGTGACAAAACTGGGACTTGACCTTATGGTGGTTCGAGGATGGAGGGGAGGCATTTGAGAGATGCTTAGACAGAGTCAGCATTACACCATTACACCATGATGTACCCATCATGGTTCTCTGTCTCATAACTCCAAAGACCACAAACTCCTAAACCTAAACCTCAACTAGAATCCTAAGGCACCAAACCAGAACCTGAACTGACTTGAGGCTATTTACCCTATTTAATGAGAATATTTCAACACAGAAATATTGATGTTTGATTATGAGGTACCACCCCAGACCCCACTGGGTAAGCATATCAACTTATTAAATTTAAAAAATGCCTGTATTCCAAAATGCAGCTGGACCCAAAAGTTTAAGATAGAGGACTGAAGACACACACAAGATGCTGAATAAACTTTGTCAAACTACATTAAATTGGACAAAGTGGGTTTCTGAATGATTATGTGTTCAGACTATTTTTTCTAAATCACTGCTTTTACTAACTACAGTATGAAACTTCCAGATATGTGGGTGTGTGCACATGTGTGTGCATATGCACACATACACACACCACATATACCATATGACTCATTTATGGAATTTGCCTTGAAAACCTAGAAATTTGGCATGTGATCCTAGCAGACTCACAGTAGTGAGATTTGGAGAAAGAGCTAAAAAAATTACTTCACAGTAATTTATTTCATAATTCCTGCTCCTGGATTTCCACACAGAAGGAAGAGTCAGCACGGCCACAAACACACCAAGGACTTAACTTCCTTAGTAGAGGAGACTTGGCCCTTTTGGTACTTGGGTCAAGCACTGCACATACTGTGTCAGGTGGTCACTGGCCACCTGGCAGTGACACAGAGGAAGGGCCCAGGACTCTCTCTCATTCATTCTTTCATTCGACACAAATCCGTGAGGAGGTTTCTGTGTGCTAGGTCCTGGTTATTCTAGGTGCTGAGGATACAGCAATTCAGGAGACAGACATGGTGCCTCAGAGGTTATGAATTTCACAGAGGCACATGGACAGGAAGCATATATTACAATAAGGTGTAAAAATTTATGATAGGAAAGCATCATGTTGACAATATATAGCATATGGACAGAATGTCATGGGAAGGAAAGAACCTAGAAAGATCTGCCTGGGAAAGCATTATTGAAACTGAGACTTAAAGGATAATTAGAAATTATTGATCTGAAAGGACTAGAAAGAGGAAAAGAAACTGAACTGAAGCAAAGCAGAAAACAGAAGAAAATCAGAGATTAGGAAGAAATAATGGTTGAAAAAAGGCTGTGGGTGGGAGGGAGAAGTCAGTGAAGCGCAGAGCCAGCAGAAACATGGTGGAATGCAGCTTCCAGTGTGGCCTGGAAAGGAGCTGTTGCCTGGAAGAAAGCCTACTGGATACTGGACTACACTTCTTGATATTCTGGAAGGCACTCGGCACCAAAAAGTAAAAAAAATCTGGGAACTGGGCTTTAAAACACTTAAACATTTATTTTGTGCTTATTTGGGCTAGGAGAAAACAACCCTTCTATGTAATAAAGTACTCCTAAAATGCCCTTCAAATGGATAAAATGAATAGTTGTATATTGAAACATTCACAACACTTACGATGAGTCTGAATAATAAATTAGGTCATTAGCAATATATGGCCAACATTGTAAAGCACTATGGTCTGGCAGTGTGTTTTAAAATAATAAATTGACCAGATACATAATTGAGATATTCAGATGTCAACTGGGAAGATTTGGGCAACATTCAGGTTTCCAACCACAAACCTATCAGTACAAATCACACTCTCTATTCTGAACCTGTGACAGCCTGAAAAGCATATGTTGGTACTCTACCCCAAGGACCAGCAGGAACTAGCTCTCCACAGCAGCTATTTTAATTGCTGGATACTTGTTCTCCCACACCAGAATAATAGACTTTTAAAACCCAGTGTCAGCACATTTTAGTTCTATGTGTTTAATACCTTTTATCCTGGAAAAAAAATCCAAGACCCCCACTAAACTACGAGAGCTCACAGTTAACTACATGCACCAGGGAGAACTGGGGGCGGGGTGAGCAAGGGGGGAGTGGGAATCAAACTTGATGTAAGGTAGGCAACACTTCACAACAGTTTTTTTGTAGATATGCTTCTCTTTTTTTAAACCCTCTCCTCCCTCATTGGCCACCCAGACCCTCCTAAAGTCCTCAGTTAGGGGTGGGGCCTGATTTGCAGCTGTTCTCTCCTGCCATCACTGCACTAGAGGAATTGGAATTCCCTCTACTTACCAGTGTCTCAGTAATGCAACTTCCTCAACAACAGGAACCTTTCCATTCTCTTCAAGTTCCCACAATAACAATCACATCCTAGACCCATCTTAAAACCTGAATTCTGAAATGCCTTCCTATGAACACATCGTTTCCTCCCCTTTATGCCTTTTGCACCTGTTGGTTCATCCCTCCCTTCATTTATCCATCCAGTCAGTCAGCCCACATTCAACTAATATTACATATCAGCCTTTCCACAAGTTCTCTTCTAGGTGCAGGGGGTGGGGAAAGCATTATTTTAAAATGATTTAATAACCCAGACAGAAAGCTGTCCTGATAGAATACGAAGAAGCAAATAAGTAAAATGTATACTATCAAAGAGAACGAAATGGAAAGGCGGGGAAGGGAGGTGTTAGCATGTGGCAAGAGGAGCACCACTTCAAAGAGGGTGACCAGAAATGCCCTGGGAAGGAGACACCTCAATAACCCTACCCCTGAAGGAGGTGAGAGAATACTCTAAATAGGGTGGAAATAAGAAAACTGGGCTTCTACTGTAAAATGATCACTCTGGCTGCTGAGCCAGAACAGTTGATGGTGGAAGAAAAAACAGCGGGAGGAAAGCCTGGCCCTCACCCTGCTTCCTCCATGGCCCTTTCAAGTGGTGGTGTTCTTTTTCCTCCCACAGCCCTCACACTCCTGGGTTTTTAAAAGTAGGGTGGGTAGCATCATGCTCATCACTGTTGTTTCCAAACCACTCTCTCTCCTCCCTAAAGTCCCTCACCTTTGAACCCCTTACCATCAGACTCTATCACCTATTTTTAATGTCACTATCATCAAACTCTTGTCACCACTTGTGGCTTTTAACCAACAAGCCCTCACCCAATCACCCTGATGATCATTCACCAAACCAAGAACATGTCTCCATCGCCACGATTTCCTGCAGCAACTCTCTGACCACCTGCCCACCCCAAATTTACAGCTCACATTCTTTCAAAGTCTGGATCCAACAATCCATTCACCTTCTGAGGTCTCCACGCCACCAACTCTGTCACCTTTTTACTGTTCCTTGTTCCTTGATATGGTCTCTCCACTCTCCTACTTTATGGTTAGTCACTTAAACTCCACTGCTTCTTTGTGCCTGCTTACAGACTCTCAACACCGATTAACTCCCAGTCCACCCCTACTCCACACCTGCCCCTGAACAGGGAATACCCATGGGGCAGAAGGACACCAACAATCAATAGAATGGTGCTCTCCTGTGGATAACTGGGGACAGGAGCACCGAATGCTCACCTGAAGTAAGGGGAGGGAAAGCTCAGTGCAGGACACAGGTCTATATGGGTGGGTGGGTTTGGCAGAAGCTTGAGGACATTCTCTTATGGTTGCTTCGATGTTCTCAGTGAGTGGGAGCAAGGCCATCAGATGAGTGTGAAAAGGAAAGAAGTGTCAGAGGACTGAGAACATAGAGTGGGAGAACGAAAGGGCATGGTACCTCCCTGAGGCTGCAGCACCTCCCTCTGGTAACTTAACCAGCCCTCTTCTGCCCTTGCCTGTCTCTTTTTCCAGTCTAGAACTGTGCAGGGGGTGACAGAAGGGATATAAAACCACTCCAACAATACCTACCCAACTCTGGGTTTCCCCATTCAGATCCCTAAAGCCAAGCACAGTTGAACAAATTCAGAAAACTGATGAGTCCATCACAAACTTATGTTAATTCATTTCAACTGGACCCTCAATGCTTCTCAGTAAATCCTTCATTCATCTTTAGTTAAAGCCCATTCCAAGGCCCACTATTCTTACTAACAATAGCATGAAACTTCCAGATACCAAACATACACACATTATGATTCATTCCATGGAGCTTTTGCCTTGAACCCTTAGAAATATTTTTTAAAATTTTGTATTGTTGTTCAATTACTTTTGTGCCCCCTTTCCCCCAATTACTCTTCCCTGCCCCACCCACTGCCCTTACACTCAATCCTCCCCTGCATTGTCCCTGTCCATGGGTCCTCCACACATGTTCCTTGACTTGACCCTTCCCTTTCTTTCCCCGTTATTCCCCTCCCCTCTCCCCACTGGTCACTGTCAGTCTGTTCTTTATTTCATGTCTCTGATTCTATTTTGCTTGCTTGCTTATTTGTTTTGCTGATTAGGTTCCACTTATAGGTGAGATCATACGGTATTTGTCTTTCACCTCCTGGCTTATTTCACTTAGCATAAGGCTCTCCAGTTCCATCCATGCTGTTGTGAAAGGTAGGAGTTTCTTCTTTCTTTCTGCTGCATAGAATTCCATTGTGTAAATGTATCACAGTTTTTTGATCCATTCATTTACCGATGGATACTCAGGCTGCTGCCAGCACTTCGCTATCGTAAATTGTGCTGCTATGAACACTGGGGTGCATAGGTTCTTCTGAATTTGTGTCTCAGGATTCTTAGTGTACAATACCAGCAGTGGAATTGCTGGGTCAAGAGGCAGTTCCCTTTCTAGGAAAACCTAGAAATTTGGCATGTGACCCTAGCAGACTCTCAGTAGTGAGATTTGGAGAAAGAGCTAAAAAAATTACTTCACAGTAATTTATTTCATAATTCCTGCTCCTGGATTTCCACACAGAAGGAAGAGTCAGCACGGCCACAAACACACCAAGGACTTAACTTCCTTAGTAGAGGAGACTTGGCCCTTTTGGTACTTGGGTCAAGCACTGCACATACTGTGTCAGGTGGTCACTGGCCACCTGGCAGTGACACAGAGGAAAGGCCCAGGACTCTCTCTCATTCATCCCTTCATTCGACACAAATCCGTGAGGAGGTTTCTGTGTGCTAGGTCCTGGTTATTCTAGGTGCTGAGGATAGAACAATTCAGGAGACAGACATGGTGCCTCAGAGGTTATGAATTTCACAGAGGCACATGGACAGGAAGCATATATTACAATAAGGTGTAAAAATTTATGATAGGAAAGCATCATGTTGACAATATATAGCACATGGACAGAATGTCATGGGAAGGAAAGAACCTAGAAAGTTATCTCTGATAAAGTGATATTGAAACTAAGAGTATTGAGCAAGTGGGAACTTTCTATTTTCTTCAGGTTCTTAGAAATATCCCCCTCCCATCACTCTGAATAGATGAACGTGGCTTCTACCTTACAGAGGGCAGTGAGTGAGTGAGCGTCTTTAAAAGTTCCTTTTCTGTGACTCAAAATCCCCGCAGCTTAACATTTACTTGTCCCTCCCTCCTGGACCCCAAATACTCTTCCCTTCATCCTGTGACCACCCCCACCCGTCTCTCTACCATGCTCTCCCTCTAATCCACAGAGCTTTATTCAGTTATCCTACCTTTTTTGAATTTTGAATTTGTTAAATTTATGACGAGAAAAAGATATTCCAGATGAAAGCCACAAAATGAACAAGTTGTATGAGTAAAAACAGGAATGCTTATGTAAACAGTGATAAAACTGGTGTCAATGCATAATAGGGCATGTTGGATGGTGACAGAAAATAAAGTTAGATGGATAAGATGGGACAAGATTACAGAGGATCTTCAAAGCCACATGGTGTAGGCTGATGACTGCTGAACAAGAAAATGCTCATGATGAAAGCAGTATTTAAGGGAGATGAGACTCAGAGTGCAGGGTGGGACAGGATAGGATGGGATGGCATGGGATGGCATGGGATGGGAAAGGAACAAGAATAGGATGGGGGTTGGGGGCCAAGAGGTAGAAGGCAAAAGAGGCAGTCATCTAGACAAGTGTAAAGTCATCTAGACAAGTGTAATGAGAACCCGCCAAATATGCAGATAGTGAGAAGGGAAAAAAGAGAAGACTAAAGATATTTCCCAGAGAGAAATGGGCACAGCCTGGTGACTAACAGCATGTTATGGATCAATTTCAATGTACAGGGCTGGTGCAATTGCTACAAGATAGAAGGCACAGTGTCAGGTTAAAATTCCTAGAATCATAGGGCTTGAAGGATGGAAGGAGCCAGGATCTCTGACATCATGTGATTCAGCAAGCTCACTTTATAAATGAGGAAGCAGAGGCCCAAAGAAATGAAGTGACGTCACAAAGCAAGTTGCTGAGAGAGCTGAGGGGCTAGAACTCTGTTTCCTGTCTGCTTTCAGAGCTACCTCCCTGACATTATGCTGCCTCCTGTAGAACCCATTCTAAGCTTCCTATTTGTCCACCGAGGCCTTCCGGTGCCACACTTCCACTGACAAAAACTACACGAGGGAGCTAGCCACCTGCCTTTGGCTTCTGCACATATCCGATCCAGGACAGTTAGCTGCTGGACTGACTCTACCCCAGGACCTTTCTGAACATAAGCTTGGCTTGTTCTCTCATGGGGAGCACAATCAGACTGTGCTATGTCTCCAGGCACTGTTTTAAAATTTTTAGTAAGTCTCAAGGCAATAGAGTAAATAAGACACACACCCTACTCTAAGAATCATTAAACTGATTTTGAGATTAAAGGGCAAACCGTATTGATCCTTATTGTTTCCTTCTTCCCCCGCATTCCGCCTCAGTAACAGATTTAAGATGCTGTTTGTTTCACCTATGATGGAAATCTTGAGCCATGTGTATGATTCCCAGGCAAATAGGAATTTGTGTTTGATATTCTTCATAATGTCAGTTCACAGAACTCTGCTGATAACAAAACTGGTCTATTATATTTCTAGCAGGGCTTCTACATATTTTTCCAGACAACATTCATTAGTAAAATAGGAGTTTCTAGGTAATTTCCTAGTGAACTTTGAGCCCTAACATAAATCAACACGAATATAGGTCCCAGTGTTTTATGGAACCAAGCATGGCCATTTACACTAAATAAATATGGACAACTTGATCAACTCATTTCCTGTAAGTTAAGTATCAAGGACTTTATCAAGCTACCATGGACTTGACCAAGCAATATATATTATAAGACATTTACAGTGGACTGTCCTGTACTATTTGAACTTATAAAGAGCTGCCTGAATGAAGTCAATAGATAATACTGAATAATTTTATAACACAAGAATTTAGTACTATTTGTTTTCTCCTCAATTGTAATAACAAAATATTCTTAAAGAAAGAAAAACTTTAAATTTTGCCAAATCCTTTTTTAAGAAAATATCAACAATTCTGTGTTCTCAAGGACAAATTTTCAAAGTACCAGTGCCCACAGTGATGACAGTATTGCACTTAAATGTACACAATTTAGGCAGCCAATGTGACCCCTTTGTCTATGCTTTATTCTAACTTTATTTCCTCATACCACTCATTTTGAAATTTATTTTTTAATCACATGCTTTGAGCATCTCAAAAGCATAAACTGAATATATTTGTTTGCTTAGCAGCTTTAAGATATTCTCTTTTATGACTAATTGGCAGGTGCTGTTCAGTTTATTTTCATGCACGTAAACTAAGCCCTTGAACTTGGAGTGAGGAAAAGCATTCGGCTAAAAGTTCAGAAAGGAAGGAACTACACAACAGCTTCCTTTAGAACAGCCAGGTTTTTCAGCTTCCTGTATGAAAATAATATTGTATTTTTACAGGAATTTCTAAGAAGCAATGAAGCCTTTAGATAGTTAAGCTTCAAGTCTGTTAGGAATCAAACAATTTCTTCCAATAATTTTGATATTTAAGTCAAGCCAAGAACAGAAAAAGAGATTAATAAAATAAAATAAAATATGGTACAAAGTTTAAAGTAGATTATGCAATTTTCAGATTATCATAAGTTACATTTTCTTCCAGTAAATGACAGACATTAACACTTTCGGCTTTAGAAGTCTCCAATATCAAGTTACTGTATTTGGTAGAGATGGTGAAGGAAAGGTTTTTCTCTGTGTGGTTGCTGCTATTGTTATGAAACTATTTTGCTTAAAACACTAACACTCCAAGTTGATTATTAAATGCAGCTTCTTAAACTCTCAGAGGTAACTGACTATTCGCTTTAAAAATAAAAATAAAATGCATGCAGAATGTCAATTCCAGGGGAGAGCGAAGGAACCTCCTCAGAGTAGCGGCCTTGAATGTCCTCTCAAACTTCTATGAAGTCACCAAGTGACCCAGCAGGCTGCTCCCATGGCTCTCTCTCACATAACAGATTTCAACCACTAATGTGTGTATGGCCAGCAAGGCGATTACGATGTTCATCAGCTCTAAGTTCTCTCCATGCATATCTGTAGGTCAGCACTGTGCATTTAGAAATTTTCTATCAAGGATCATTTAATGACCCTTGTTTCATTAAACAAGCTTATGATGAAATTCAACCCATCCTCTTTATAGTACTCTTTCCTGAATGCTAACATTTCAACTTATTCAAATATTCAAGATCCAGGTTTGTCAGAAAAGTCCAATCACTTGGACTATTTAGGAAAGAGCAATACAGATGTAGGAAACTACAGCTACAGAAGCTACAGTCTCCTGGGTGTTCTGTAACCTGCCCCAGTCCTACCCCTGCACAGCATCCAGCATTGGGACCAGTAGCCATTGCAAATCCAGGGCTCAGGGAAGCATATGGCCCTGGCCCACGAGGCCAAAGTCAGGTGGACAGCAGCTCTATCCACTGTAGGTCCCAACCCTGGAAGCACCGAAGTGCACTGCTATAAGCTGGACCCTGTGAAGTAAAAGACTACCCAGAGGAGAAGCAATGGTAGGAACAGAAGGCGGAGGTGGCTGATGTCTGGAACGAGAACTGTGCGCTTCCTGTTCCTACTTGAAATCAGAAACTCGGAGAAGACAGCAACAAAGTATGCCTTCTGGAGTTCCCCAAAACTCTTGCTTCGACCTGTCCCTGGTAGGCCTTGTACCGTACTGCTACCCCACCTTCTGCACCCTCATTTCCAGCACTGCCAACCCAGCATGTACTATATTTATGTTTCTCTTTTCACTTGCCTGTAAAATTTTAAGGTCATTGAAGTAGAGGAGTTTATCTTTTCCTCTTGGTATCTATCCCTAGTTTTTAGAATAAATTGGCACAAGACAATCTTCCGCTATTTGTTCCTGAACTTTTTTTGGAGTTGTTAGAGAGAAAAATAAAGCCTGTCTTCTAGTATGTTCACACGCCCCCAACTATGCCCAACCCTATTCTATGACTAGCGTTCACTCCTTGTATCTGATAAAAATTCACTCTCATGAAAGGCTATAATAAAGCTGTTCATTCTAAAAGGAAAAAAGATACATAGTTGACCTCTCTTAGTGGCCCTGCAAAATGAAGGAATTCCAATTATCTAGAAGTGAATGGGAGAGAGATTCTAGGCGGCAGCCCTGGAATCACACCACAGGGGCAATTGCTTCCGTCTTATACTGGGCAGGTCCACCACAGAAAAAGGCTTTTCTGTCCATTTTTTTCTATGTCTTCAACTCCTTTGGTTATGCCTAACGGCTCTCTCTACCCTCTGTCCTCTCTCTGGTAACCTTTGCTTAGGCTCCGTTGAAAACAGCAACGGGGCCACACAAGCAACTATACTACTCCAATTAAATAGCTGAACAATTTACACAGATAGTCATATAGTACAGTTCAGTGTACACTTTATTTCATATTTGCCCATTTTCATTCTCAACTACGTTGCAAGTTGCCTAAAGATAGGTGCTACATATACTTCTCCACACTGAATCTTAGCCCAATGCTGAGCACACAGTAGGTAGAAATTCAATGGGGTACTGCAAATAAATTTTGTAATCCAGCACGACAGAAAATGTTTTACATAATAACCTAACTGTTACAAAAGCATTCAAAACTGTCAGCAAGCTAGAATGAACTATGGTAATACTGATGCTGTTAAAAAATTTCACATTTACTTAGAGTTCATGGTCAAACTTTGACTTATGCCCTTCACAGACAGTCTCTCATTTAATCTTTATGAGGTTTGGAGAGATTAAACACCTCCTAGTCACTGTGTCAAGTGGGGCAGGTGGCAGGGTGATTCCAGGGTCTACATTCAACAGGTTATGAATTTAAAAATTTGAGATCAGCCCTGTCTGGTGTAGCTCAGTGACTTGACATGGGCCTGAGAACCAAAGGGTCGCCGGTTCAATTCTCAGTCAGGGCACATGCTTGGGTTGCAGGCCAGGTCCCCAGTTGGGGACACATGAGAGGCAACCACACAGTGATGTTTCCCTCTCTCCTTCCTTTCCCCTCTCTAAAAAATAAATAAATAAAATATTAAAAAATAATAAAATAAAAAATGAAAATAAAAATTTGAGATCACCCAAATATTTCCTTAATATTATGGCTAAGCAGATATATAGTGATATAAAAGAACTGCTTTAAAATAACTTCACCTCTTAGCCTCTACGCATGCAGTTTCCTTTGTGGGAACATCATCCCATCTCCCTGTCTATCAGGCAAAATCCACACATCCTTAAAGCCACCTTGAACATTTCTTCTGCATCACAACCCACTGCACCTCGCACACACTTGCACTGGACCAACAGTCCTGCTCTAATCCATGTGTCTGTTTATTATTTGCCCATGAGAATCAGAGCTCCTAGAGTTGAGACCCTAGACTTTTCATGTGTACATAGCTTTCTAACACAGTACCTACCCTACAGCAAGTACAAGGTCAGTATTTTTTTCTTGAAATAGTTGTAGGAGTAGCATTAAGATTTTTAGTTTGCAACATCTATCTGTCACAGCAGATCTGTATCAAGAACTACATGATAACTTTCAACTCAATAATTTAAATTTGTTTCCATAGCAACTAGACAAAGTGCTTCTTATAAGACTGAGGAAGGCAAGCTAAAACTTAAGGTTCAACCCACTGAAATGGTTCACAATCATACGCTTTTGTTCTTAGTATGAAGAGACAGAATGACAGCATTTAACTTTCTGTAACTTCCTCTTTTTAAGAACGTTCTATCTAATTTTATCACTAACAATATACCAAAACTTACTTTTTCAAACATAGCTATAATTTTCATTAATAAAAGGACAACATCTTATTTCTTCACAAATCCAAAATGTCTGTAAGAGAACAATACACTTGATCAAGCCATAGCTATATTTCAGACACTGACAGACCAAAAGACATTTTTAAAATAAACACCACTCCTTTCTGACCACTGACCTTTTATGAAAAATGTCACGGACCATTCTGTGAGAGAGAGAGTACCAGAGCCCTCTCCGGGCTAATTCAAAACACGGCCTAAGTTAGGCATAAGGGGTGCTGTACGACAATGCCGTCAGACCTCTTCCAGCTCAGTCATTTTAACTTGAAGGAAAGAATAAAATGGGCTCATTTTTTCATTCTTAATTAGGCTGCTTACGTTCTGAAAGTTTGCTAATTTCTATGATAGCAAATTTCAATTTCTGGATATTTGTTCACATCTTTCTTTAAAAAAAAAAAAAGAAGGACATAAGGGTCTCCTTCCTTGCATCCACTCCCTCCACCTCTAACTATCAGACCAACAAAAGCACTGGTGGAACCTAGAGAAGCCTAAGTTCTTATAAGGATAACAAAATAGAAATTTAAGTATGCCTCAGCTCAAGGGAAGGTTAACTACACTCCGGATAATTTCTCCAGCACAGAAGCCAACAAAACATAGATGGTGGTCACATATCCTACCTAAGAAAGCTACCCAGTGAAAAAGGACTGGGGTGTCTAAGTTTCTGAGTTAATTAAATCCTAAAAGAAAAGATCTCATCTTAAATTTACTGAGTCCCTCAAAACTTATATTTTAATAACCTGTCTTTCTCAAAATTTACTACTGAAAATAAGTAACATTATTTATAGTATTCATCAAAACAATTCTCATTTTTTGGTTTTGACCTTTTTGACAAATGAAAACATTTAAATAACATTTAAACAAAAACGCTGAAATAATACTGAGGCTTACTGATATGTTTAAAAGCTGAGATTCAGCGAGATCAATAAACTGAGAGAACTTCCCCGTTACCTTGCTGAGAGCAACGTATCAGACATCAGTCTCTCTATCAAGCCTCACTTACCACACTCACTGATCAGCATCTCTGATGTTTCTGAGCAGCATCTGATGAACATGAATTTCAAGGATAAATTAGGAGAATATCAGAAAACTCTCTATCAGAAACTCTAAGAAACGATGGAAAGGGAAAGAATGAGGAAATGTGCTCAGCCCAGACACAAATTAGGCCTTTATCAGTTCTTTCTTATCTGAATAAATAGGACAATGTTCAGTCTTGCCAGTTTAAAGTTTGGTGCAGGACCTCACACCTAAACTCTCTCTCTCCTCTACACCAAGAGTATAATATATTTCTACAAATAAACGTTAAAATTAAGGGTTGGGTTTTTTTTCATTCTGGTTCAAGAGCCTCCTTTGAGAAGACACTGTCAACCATTAACTAGGTAGATTATATATTAATACAGGTCCACATTATCCTTCAGTTTCATTATTTTTTCCTTCCAATATTAGCCAGTGATACATCATGGGTTTCCACGCCTCAGCATCCAGAGACCAGGCCCAAGTCTGTAGGGAAGTTAACCATTCACCTGACTGAGTACAGCAGAGCTGTAATTCTCTACATTATTATTCCATAGTACAGAAAAGGGAAGCAAGGGCCAGCTGCCTCTTTAAAAGTACTATTCCTTCCATTTTGATAATTTCCAATTTAACACCTAAGTTCATGGTTATATGAAGTATAGAGGAGAGAGACAGGGTTAGAATGCAGGTTTCCTGACTCAACAGTGTGGGTTCTGGTCCTGGCACTATCAAAAAACTGGCTGCTTAATTCTATTGCTGTTTCTACTCTACAAAATTAAGAACTTGAGAATTTTATAATGTTGAGAAGCAAACTGTTAAAGGAGTAGTTTGCTTTTTCAATCACAATTTTTACATAAAGGATCAGGTTCATGTTCTTTAGTATTATTATTAAGAAACCAAAATAATGCTCATAACCGCTCGCCCTCAGGGCCATTTGAAAATAACTCTTCTATTTTTTTCCCCTTTTGTTTCTTCCCCACAGTTGACCACACTGGTATATCCCAGCAAACAGCTGTTCTGTATTTTCAAAATCCCTAAATATAGTACCTTCGTTCAGACTGGAAAAAAACTCAACATTCTAAATGGATGCTTAGATGATGTTACTACTGGTTTTACTTCATTTGTAAAATAATTATAGAATTAAGCCTTCTTAATAATAAAAAATACTTTTAAAGAAGTTATAGTGTGTTAAGCAAGAAACAGTTTTTGTTAAATACTCATTACTAAATGAGACTTTTTTAACTTTGAAGTAAAATTCTGATGTAAATCTTTAAAACAACCCCCCACACTCCACCCCCAGATTTTCCTCCCATTCAACATAATCCTGTCGGCAACACCTGGCACCACTGTTACAGCTACAGTTACCATGACCACTGCAAACAGTCTTAATAGAAATAAAGAGCAGGTTTGGCAATTAAACCCAAGGGAACATTAGCTGTATGCAAAATTACTCTTGAAATATTCTAACACATTCTTCAGAATGGAGCAACCATGAGAGAGATCTGTAGCCTGTGCAAAATAAACTTAAGATCTAATACTTGAACTTGATCTCATAGATTTATCCTAGACTTCAACAAAATAAGACCCCTCAGACATCAACTTTTCCAACGAGGCCCTCTTATTCTGTTCTTTATAGGCTAAGCCCCCTTCTTTTTCAAGTTGCACCCTTCCTTGCCTTTACCACAGCACTGATCACACTGTAAGAACAAGAGTATAAGGCTGTGCATTTTAACTGTCTGTTTCTTTTACCTTCTGAACCTCAGTATCCTCATATGTCTTGAGGAAGAAATAATTTAAATCAAAACCTTAAAAAAAACTCATACTCTAAAAAAATTTTTAAATAGCAAAAGAAAAATATTATTAAAATTATGCACAATACAATAAGCAGAAGAAAAGAAATAATGAAGATCAGAGCAGAAAATGAATGAAACAAAGAGAGAAAGAAATGAAGGAAACCAAAAGCTGTGTTGTTTTTCTTTTTAAGGAGGTAAATAAAATTGATAGCCCTCCAATTAGACTAAATAGGAAAAAAAAGAAGACACAAAATACCAATATAGGAAATGAGAGAGGTGGTATCACCACAGAATGAAAAGGACAGTAAGGGACCACTGTGAAAAACTTTATGGCAATAAATTCAACAATTTAGATGGACTAGATAAATTCGTGGATACAAAGAACCAAAACTAACTTAAAAGCATAGTTTAAATTTAAACTAGTTTAATATGACTGTTAAGAATAGTGATAGTGAAAACTTAATTTGTAGTTTTAAATCTTCCCACAAAGAAAATTCTGGATTAAGATGGGCTTGCTGGTGAATTCTAACAAATGCTGAAGGCAAAAAACAGTACCAATTCTACACAAATTCTTTCAGAAAATTAAACAGGAGGAAATAACTCCCAACTTACCCTATGAGGTCAGGATTAACCTGATACTAAAGCTAAACAAAGACATTACAAAAGGCTATTACGTCCCTTATGGACACAGATGCAAAAATTTTAAACAAAATTTAGCAAATCAAATTAATAGTATATAAAAAGGGTAATACATCATGACCAAGTGGACTACAAGGTTGGTTTACCATTCAAAGTACAATCAAGGTAATTTACCATATTAACAAACTAATAAATAAAAAACATATATCATCCTAATAAATTCAGAATAATATCCCAAAATCCATTCCTGATTAAAACTTTTAGCAAACTAAGAATAGAATTTCTGCAATCAAGGAAACACATACACATATACGCACATACACAATTTATAGTTAACATCACACAATGGTGAAAAACTAAATGATTTCCACCCTGGCTGGTGTGGCCCAGTTGGAGCATTGTCCTGTAAACCAAAGTCACAGGTTAGATTCCCAGTCAGGTCACACACCTAGGTTGTGGGTTTAGTCCCCTGTTGAGGCACCTTCGAGAGGAAACTGATCAATATTTCTCTCATGTTGATGTTTTTCTCTCACTCTCTCTATCCCCCTCCCTCTTTTTCTGGAATCAATGGACGTATCTCTAGGTAAGGATGGAAGGATGGATGGATGGATGGATGGATAAATAAACAAACAAACAACAAATAAAATGATTTCTTTTTAAGATGAGAAACAAGATGTCTACTGTTATCACACAGACATCCAGATTACAAAGGAAGAAATAAACTATCTTTATTCAAAAATGACATGATTATTTATGTAGAAAAGTCCAATGAATTCCACAAAAAAGCTACTAAAACTAAGTGAGGTTAGCAAAGCTGCAAGGTATACATTCTGTATATAAAACTGAATTGTATTTCTATCTCAGTAATGAATAATTTTATACTAAAATTTCAGAAAATATCATTTATAATAATGCCAAAAATATGAACTATTTAGAGATAAATCTCACAAAAGCTGTGCACGATTTATACTTTAAAACACTGCTGATAGAAATTAAAGACATAAATAGAGAAAAATAACATGTTCATGAGTTGGAAAACTGGTATTGCTAAGAAGTCTCTCCAAACTGATATACAGATGCAATATAATCCCAAACAAAATCCCAGCAGGCTATTTTGTATAAGATGATAAATTTATTCTAAACTTCATATGGGTATTCACAGCACCTGGAATAGCCAAAACAACTTTGAAAAAAAGAGCTGGAGAACTAACACTACCAAATTTCAAGACCTATTATAAAGCTGTAGTAAATAAGACAGCATGGTACCAGTACAGAGATAGCCAAGTAGACCACTGAAACAAAATAGAGTGCAAAATAAACCTGCATACATGAACCACTGATTTCTGACAAAGTTGCAAAGGCTACTCAGTGAAGAGAGAACATTCATTTCAACAAATGGTGCTGGAATAACTGGGTAACACATCCAAAAAATAGGAACTTTGATCCACACCTTGCACTGCGACAAAAACCAAGTCAAAATGGATCGTGCTCCTAAAATATCAAACATAAAACCATAATTCTGTAAGAAAACAAAAGATAATCTCTGTGTTTCAGAATCAGGTAAAGCTTTCTTAAATATGATACCAAAAGCATAACTCATAAAAAACAAATGAACCTTATCAAAATTAAGAACTTCTGCTTTCAAAAAGATTTTATTTAATTATTTTTAGAGTGAGGTGAAGGGAGGAAGAAAGAGAGGGAGAGAAATGTTGACATAAGAGAGAAATATCAATTAGTTGCCTCTTGTGTATGTCCTGACCAGAGACCAAACCAGCAACCCAGGCACATGCCTTGACCAAGTTACAAACTGGCAACCTATCATTTGTAAGATGATGCTAAACCAGCTGAGCCACACCAGTCAGGGCAAAACTTCTGCTTTTTGAAAGAAACCATTAAGAGAATTAAAAGACAAGTGCTGGAAGCAACCTAAGTGCCCATCAGTGAATGAGTGGATCAAAAAACTATGGTACATTTACACAATGGAACACTACGCAGCAGAAAGAAGGAGCTCCTACCCTTCAGGACAGCATGGATGGAACTGGTGAGCATTATGCTAGGCAAAATAAGCCAGGCAGTAAAAGACAAATACCATATGATCTAACCTACAAGTGAACCTAATCAACAAAACAAGCAAGCAAGCAAAATATAACCAGAGACATGAAAATAAAGAACAAATTGACAGTAACCAGAGGTGAGGGGGCAGGAGGATAAAGGGGGAAAAGAGGGGAAGGGATGTCAAGGAACATGTATAAAGGTCCATGGACAAAGCCAAAGGAGGGTAGGATTGAGGATGGGAATGAGGGTGGGGTTGAGGAGGAGGAGGGGGAAAGTGGTGGTGGGAAAAAGGAGACAACATTACTTGAACAACAATAAAAAGAAGAAAGGGAAAAAAAGACAAGTCAGACTGGGAGAAAATATTTGCTGATCCTATATCTGATAAGGGTTCTATATGCAGAATATATAGAGAACCCTAAAAACTCAATAATAAAACAAATAATCCAATAAAGAAATGGGTAAAAGATCTGACATTTCACAGAGAAATGGCAAATAAGCACACAAAAATATG
Source organism: Sturnira hondurensis (assembly GCF_014824575.4). Taxonomy (NCBI): domain Eukaryota; kingdom Metazoa; phylum Chordata; class Mammalia; order Chiroptera; family Phyllostomidae; genus Sturnira; species Sturnira hondurensis. The sequence goes on from NW_028090025.1 coordinate 9,907,700, forward strand.
CTCAACTCAATCATTAGGAAAATGCAAACTAAAAACACAATGAGGATACCATTACACTTATTAGAATGGCTAACATCAAAAAGACTGACCACAACAACTGCTGACCGAGATGTGGAGCAACTGGAACTCTCATGCATTGCTGGTTGGGAAAGTAAAAGAATATAACAATTTAAAAATAATTTGGTAGTTTTTACAAAGTTCCACATGCACCTACCATACAATCCAGCCACCCCACTCCTAGGTATTTGCCTAAGCGAAAAAGAAAGCATATGTCCATACAAAGACTCATATATAAATGTTCAGATCAGTTTTATTTATAATAGCCAGAAACTGGAAACACTCAAATGGCCATCAACAGTGAACAGATATACAAATTGTGGAATATCCGTATTTCTCAGCAATAAAAAGGAACAAACTATTGAAATACTAAACATGGATGAATCTCAAAACAATTATTCTGAGTGAAAGAAACCAGACAGAAAAAGAGTACGCAGTATACAAAGCCACTTACATAAAACCCTAGAACAGGCAGACTAATCTACAGTGACAGAAAGCAGATCAGTTGTTGCCTGATGTGGAGGCAGAGGGGCATAAGAGCTACTTTATGAAGGGGTACAAAGAAACGTTGGGGGAGCATACATATTTCATCATTCTTATTGTGGTGGTGGTTTTATAGATGCATACATGTGTCAGAACTGATTAAACTGTATGCTTGAAACACATGTCATTTATTACATGTCAATTATGCCTCAATAAAGCTGAAAAATAATTGCTTAAATTTTATAATATTCATTTTAGATTGCCCCTTTTTCATTAACATCTGAAAATCACGAGGCAAAGCAATTGATGTAACTGCCTCAAATACACCTTTTCCTTTGACCTTTACTCTATATAAACACAACTGTAAAAGTAAATTATTATTGGATGAGAAAGTGAACAAACTGGTCTCTCTGGATTGCACAGTGGTCTGTTTACTGGCTTCAAATGAAGCCTGAATATTTAGTTAAACTACCAGTACTGAAAATATTGCAACCACAAGCTGCCCTAGAGCAATTCATTAATTCAAATAAACATTTATTGCGCATGAATTCTGTCTGGCAATGTTGTAAGTGTTGGATTTCATGCAGAATGTTCAGTACAAAATTACAAAGCCATTTTGTATCTACTTTGGGAGTAATTTGTAAGGTTTTAGTCATTGCATTTAAATAACATAACTAAAGAATAACAATGGAAATAAGCTGATTCTTCTAATACAGTGAAAGTTAAAATAAATGCTAATGATAAGATGACTAAAGACTTGTGCACTGACAGCTTAGAAATCCAGAACAAGGTGTGTCTTGAAGCCTAAGTGACCTCAGGAAAACTATAAAAAAGTACTTCCCCACACAAACAGAGGAGTGCAGCTTCTCAGTGCCAAGTCTTTCCAGCATAAAAAAAGGTGAAAAACTCAGGTAGTAGACAAATCCAAAATGATATGTATAAAATTTTTTAAACGTAAAAATAAACTGGGAAGCTTTAAGTAAATTCCCTAAATGTTAGTATCAAAGACAACATTGTGTCTTATATCTTTTTACTGTCAATTTCAGGGAATTCTATGCTAACTGGACCAAGGCAAGTAATTACAATTAATAAAAAAAAAAGTAAGCTTATTTACTCACCACAAATAAAACTCAACAGGTCTATATACCCTGCTATAAATATATAGACTATTTTATAGGGGTTTCCATTTAAAAACCTTTACCTTTCACCCCCTTGTAGTAGCACTTCTCTTTTAGGCTTTTTCTATAAAAGAATTAATGAACACCTGCAACAGACACAAAATCAATAAATATCCTTTGTGATAGGTAACTGCTTCTGATTCCCTTAGAAACTAATTCCTTTAGTAAAATGTTCAGGTTGCCTCTGAACTGTCATATTTTGTGTCCTCAAAAAAACAATTTTACTACATCCCTGGCTGGTGTAGCTCAGTGGATTGAGCACGAGCTGCGAACCAAAGGGTTGCCAGTTCAATTCCCAGTCAGGGCACATGCCTGGGTTGAGGGCCAGGTCCCCAGTGGGGGCCATGTGAGAGGCAACCACACACTGATGTTTCTCTAACTCTCTTTCTCCTTCCCTTCCCCTCTCTCTAAAAATAAATAAATAAATCTTTAAAAAAAGAAACAATTTTACTACACAATATGCTTTTAGTGAATTCTGACTAACATAATGGAATGACCCTCTGTACCACATGTCCTAAACACATGTCCAAATTCACACCCACATAACAAACCACTGCCAAGACTCTAAACATTCAGTAGCCCATGGCATTCCAGACCACAGGTTCTGTGGGCACAATCTCATACCCACAGGGAAGCAATAAGCACTAAACTGAAAAGTGAAAAACACCACAGTACTCAGTCATTTCACCCTCTGTCTTTATTTTTCGGGTTGAAAAAAATGAAGGTTCTATTTTAGGTAAAATGGTAAGAAAAGTATACAAAAAGTAGATGCATTCAACAGCTAATATTAAGTTCGTACCATGGAACTTTTCCATCTCACCTCTAATATTTACCTGAATTAAAGTGATAAAATGGCACCTGCTGCAGTATGAGTTCCACTCAAGCTGGGAACCAAATATGTTTTCTACCTGACACCTCCACTATCAGTTATTGCCCTACTGTTACATTTCCTCTTGAAGAGATATACTGTTCTATTGTCTAACATCTACCGGTAATTGATAATGTGCCAGACACTGTGCTAAAATACTTTATATGCAACACTTCCTCAAATACACCCTCAAAAACGACATTATGAAGGTGTATTTCACAGCTATGACCTTGAGAACTTGTCCAAGGTCACAGAGCTATTTCACATGGCTCATACTACAGAGGAAATCTTGAACCCTTAAGCAATGAGTCTCCCAAGCCAGGCCTCAAGTGGGGCCGCGCCTGCCTGAAAATATGAACTCACATAACCACAGTACTTGCTGTTCACTTATTCTCAAAGTGCTTATTATTCTCTAATTCCTTGTATGCCTTAATATGGGAGAAAACAATATCGTGAAAGGACTAGGTGAATATGATCATTTATCTTCCAACATACCTTCCATGCTTTGGCTTTCAGGTACTTTTTATCAGAATCTTGCAAAGTCAGGCAAGGGCTCTTTTGTAAGAAGATAAGACTATTTTAGAGCTATGGGACAGCCTAAGCAGTAGTGTGATTATTAAATTTTTAAGCAATTCTGATTTAACATCATATTAGTGTTTATCATGTAGCCATACAGCATAAATGATAACAAGCAGACTACATGAATAATTTATCCTTTGCCCCCCCACCAAAAAAATTTGCCATTTCGTTAATGACAGCATGGAACAATGCTCCCAAAGCCCCTGCAGGCCCAGCCTTCCACTGCCCTCTGAAAACACATTGGGGTTTCAGAGCTATCATACTCATAAAGTAAGTTATGCAAACCACACACCCCCCAACTCTTTTCAAATTTCTGTATACTATTTTGCAATCTTTGAGATGTAGACTGCGACTTAAATTCAGACTTTACTATCACAGGAGCAAGAACTGGTTGACTGGCTTTCACCTTCTCTTTGTCTACTGAAGACTACTCAGTAGAGTGGGTAAACAAAATTTGTCAGCTACTTCAACCACAAAAACTACACCTAAAGCATATTAAGAATGTCTAATTATATCCAGAATACATACATATTACTTAGAATCACTTATCAGATTGTTTATAACTGCTATGCAAACACATTAGCATAAATTCTACACATACCTAAATAGAAGTATATTTCAATTATTTTATACTTACCATATCTCAAAACAAATTCTTCTTAATTAGACTAAATCTAGGTAGAGATAAAATGTTTGAATTTCCCTCCATTAGTTAGTGCTCCTTTTTTGAATTCTATTTATCAGTCACAGCAAAGCTGAAGATCAAATAAGTGGAAATACTGTGTGTGTGAATTTTACCGTGATCTTGTTTTAGGTGGTACGTAAGAGCGGTGACCCTGACCAGTTCAGAAACCAACTGCCGAAGGATGCAAGCCTCCTTCTTCAGGGCCACGTGCTTACCACTGTCTGTAAGAGCGGCTTACCCCCTCCCTGATATCTAGTCTGTAACCTTTTCTACTTTTAATAATGCTACTTCTGAAGAATTAAGTAGCAAAGAACAAAAGTAACTATCTCTTAAGAATAAAATTATCTCAGAATATAAAATAAGCTATACAATATCAGATGTATTTTAACTTTTTCTTTTCTGACAAGGGGTGCCTCCAAAAATCAACATTTTAAAATGTCAGCTTGGATTTCAAAAAGAACACAATTTGCAGGGGTCTAGGGTTTTTCCAGGTAGTCGTGTATTTAACTAATTTATGCAAGAATCAACTATATCTTACGGTAATTTCAAAAGCCGAGATGCTATTATCTACTCAATTTGAGTTCTTAGAAATGTTCTATTGAATTACGACTTGCTAAAAGACACTGGCCTGTATTTGGAGTCAGGTAAATTTAGTGGAAGTTCTTTAAGTAAAAAATTAAATAAATTTTTAAAGAATGGTTTACATCATTGCTGTTGGAAGGGAATATAAGTACAATTATATTTATGCCTTAAAATGAAAAACCGCTTTCCCCAAGTATGAGCATAATATTGCCACTTTATATAAACATTACCGTGTTTTTCTAATATTTAAATAATAAATGTTATGGCATATCCAAACTACCAGTGGTTTGGTTTTCCTAAATATAAAGGGCTGGAAGCACACTCACCCCAAAATTAATGGGTAAAAAACCAAAGTCAAATTCCATTTCTAGACTAGTGTTCCAATAGTAATTAAGAGATTAGAATCAGGAGTCAGATTTCAAGATGTGAAGATCTGAAACCTGCAATTCATTTTCTTTTTATACAAAAGATGAAACTAAGATAACATCTGCTATTCAGAATACAAAATTTAAGCCTTGATGTGCACTGAATTCCTACTTTTAAGGTGAACTTCCAGTCCTTTCCATTCACAAATAGGATCTGATTTATTAAGCTCCCTGCTTTGTATCTCTAGAGTTGATCAAAGCACATTTTCTTGGTACAATCTGTATTGTTCCAAGTGTTTTATAAACATCTTTTGTGAGAGTTTACAGGAGTGATCTGAAATCATATCCAAGGTTTTATCCCATGAGTCAGTTATTCTTAAAAGGAAGTAGAATTTCTGTCTATCACCTTTATTTCCCTATCACAACCTTAACTCTATCACAAAAATTTTAAAAAATCATTGGCAGGATTGTCAGTAGGTAATTACTGGCATTAAATATTAGGCAATTTCATTACCTGAACATGAAAATTGCAGGTCTACACAATACAGAGAACTTTCAGTCACTTAGCCAGTAAGGACAACTCTCAAGACTTGTGTCCCTTCTCCCCCATACTGATGACTCCCAAGTCTATTTTCCTGTCCTCATCTGAGATCCAAACTGTCCACTCAGCTGCTTGCTGGAAGTGTTCACTTGAATTGAACCATTCACATCGGTATTTACTGAAAACCTACTACTGCCAAGTACAGTATGCTAGGTTCTAGAGATTGACAGCAAAGAGAATAGACAGTCCCCTGGCCTCACAGGGCTTCTAATGGCAAAAGAAGCCAAACCAATCAAAGAATTATAAAAATATGTAACATACAAATTGTGATTAGCCCTATGTCCCAGCCTAGGCTGGTCTAAAACTGAACTCAGTTTACTCACTGCACTCTGATCTGATTGCTCCTGAACCTTTACTCTGGGATGGTGCCATTTTAAGTTACCAAAGCCACAAACTTGGGAGGTACTCTTCATCCTCACTTCCTCCTCAGATCTTCTCAGTCTCTGGGTCTGGTCTGTATTCCCAGAGTAGGGGGACAAGGTTGGCTCCACTCAGAACCACCTTTTCCATACTTCCTTTATGGAAAGAGGTATGCAGCTCCCAGTGTGATGGCGTCAGAGAGCTTCCACAAAGACCCCAGTACCTGGTGAAGCCACAAAACCTGAAGCCAAGTGAGCCCTACAGCTGGGAGGGAGAAGCTCTTTCTTCCTGTTGACTGGAGAGTGTGAAAATGGCCTCTCTCCATGGAAAAGTCTGAAAGAACACAGGGGAAAGAGCGCCTGTGACAACAAGTCCCACTCTAATCCCCAACATCACTGGTCTCTGCAGCATTTCATTTCTTTTGGGACCTTCTCCAGGATCTTCCAATTAATTCCCTTTTTAACTTAAGATAGTTTGAGCAGGGTTTCTGTTACCTGTAGTCAGGATTCCTGACTGACTAAACATTTACAGCCTATGTCTTACCCAACTCAGCTACAAATGCCCGAGTTCAGGTCCTCATCAGCTCTCACCTGGACTAGTGTTAACAGCCTAAGGGGTCTCCTGTGTCCAGTCCTGCCCCTGCACCTGGCATCCATAATACAGTAGCCACAGTGACCACATCACTCTCCCCGTGCTGGACTCATCAATGGTGCCCCATCAATATGGGCAAAATCTGAATTCCTTAACAGACTATATACCCAACTCTCCATAATCAAACTTCCTCTCTAACCAAGCAACTATTATTCCCTGCCTCAAATTTTATGCTCTGACTATATGAAACTACTTGCACTTGTTCTGCTTAGACACACACACACATGCACACACCATGCTGAACTAATGAGACCTAAAGAAATTAAACTAGTTTCTTTAGGCTCACTTCTAGGTATCAAACTCATCTCAGCTATATCAACATTACAGCAACAATCCTAAATATGGTTGGTATAAGATATCTGGTGCCAAGGAACATGGCAGAAACAACAGTAAGCCAAAAGAGAGAATCACAGACCCTAACAAAAAATTCTGATAGCCTTTGAGGCCTGAGCACAAGTGTCCCCCCTTAATGAGGCACTCTCACCCAGGTGGAGGAGAGCGCTCCCTCTCCTTTCTGTGCACCTCCTCTGTGCATGCTTCCAGGGTGGCGTGTGAGCTCTTACTCCCTGAGGACAGGAGCCACGTTCCACTCACTTCTGGATCCCCAAGCCAGTCAAGTGCTCAGTGTATGAGACACTTACCAATGTTCATAGAAGGACACATGCATTCTAAGCTAGGCAGAAAACTGAGAAGAAATCTTACTCTTTCTTTTTAACTTTTTAAATTGTATTCATTTATTTCCAGAGAGAGGAAGGGAGGGAGTAAGTGAGGGAGAGAAACATCAATGTGTGGCTGTCGAGTGCCCCCAACTAGGGACCTGGCCCACAACACAGGAACGTGCCCTGACTGGGAACTGAACTGGCGACCCCTTGGTTTACAGGCTGGGGCTCAATCCACTGAGCCAACACCAACCAGGGCTTTTCTTTTTAATTTTTATTTATTGAATTAGAGAGAGAGAGAGAGGAAGAGGGAGAGTCAGAGACAGACAGACATGGACTTGTTGCTAAACCAATTCATGCACTCATCAGTTGATTCTTGTACATGTGGTGACTGGAATCGAACTGCAACTTTTATCTATCAGCGGAAAACACTCTAATCAACTGAGCTACCAGGCCAGGGCAAAAGACATCTTTCTGAATTAAATGAGAATATTTGAAAACACAAAGGATGTTTAATACCTCTAACCCACTATGTAGTTAACTAGCTGACCATTCAATTTTGCACCAATTTTTTAAGTGGGAGATGACTAGCCCTGGCCGGGTTACTTAGCTGGTTACACTAAAAAGGCTACTGGTTTGATCTCCAGTTGGGGTATATGGGAGGCAACCGACTGATGTTCCTCTCTCACATCAATGTCTGTCTGTCTCTCTCTCCCCCTGCCCTTCCTCTCCCTAAAGTCAATAAACATATCCTCAGGCGAAAATGTTTAATTAATTAATTAATTAATTGGAGATATCTAGAAATAAGGGATGAGTTTTTAACTTACACAAAATTTCAAGCACAGAGAACACTGCACAAGCAACATGCATTCAATGCATCTTTGCATCTTTGCATGCATTCTTTGCATCTATGCAAAGAATAGATGAATTGGACTTCATCAAAATTAAAAGCTTTTGCTTCAAAGAATGACATCAAGAAAGTGAAAGACAATCCACAGAAAGAAAAATTTTACAATTCTTATATCTGATAAGAATGTGTGTACACATGTGTACATCTAGAATAAAGAACTATTACAATGCAACAAAAAATTTTTTCATAGAAAAAGAACTTGAACAGCTATTTCTCTAAAAAAGATATATCACTATAAGTGGCCAATAAGCACATGGAAAGATGCTCGATATCATTAATCAATAGGAAAATGCAAATCAAAACCACAATGAGACACAACTTCACACACCCACTGGGATGGCTACTATAAAAACAAACAAACCAAAACCCAGAAAATAACTGTTGGCAAGGATATGAGGAAACTGGAATCCTCTAACATTGCTGAAGAAAATGAAAAACGGTGCAGCCACTTTGAAAAACAGTTTGGCCATTCTCAAAAAGTTAAACATAGAGTTATCATAGGTCCCAGAAATTCTACTCCTAGGCATATACCTAAGAGAAATGAAAATATACGTCCTCCCCAAAACTTGTACTCAACATTTTCAGCATATTATGCTTTATTATTTTAAGAAATGTAAAAACACAACTAAAATGCAAAACAAGATTTGTGCAGCGTGTGGAGAAGATGCTGTGACTGATGGAATGTGTCAAAAGTGGTTTGCAAAGTTTCTTGGCACTACTGACATTCTGGCCAAATAATTCTTTGTCGTGGGGTTGTCTTATGCATTGGAAGATTTTTAACAGCATCCCTGGCCTCTACCAACTAGAAGCCAATAGCGGAGAGAGGCGACACACTCAAAATCTCCAAATTAATAAATTTATCTTCACCAATAAATTATTGGTGAAAATAAAAAGTGTCTTTTACGGAAAAAAGTAAATGGACTTTTTGGCCAACTCAGTATTATTCAGCAACAAAAAGGAATGAAATTCTGATACATGCTACAACATAGATGAACCTCAAAAACATGGTAAATGAAAGAAGCCAGACCCAAACAGCCTCATGTTGTATGACTCCATTTATATGACGTGTCCAGAATAGGCGAAACTGCAGACATAGAAAGTAGTTTCCAGAGGCTGGAAAAAGGTTAAGAATGGAGAGTGACTGCTTATAGGCATGAAGTTTCTTCTTTTTGGGGTGATGAAAGTGTTCTGCAATTAGACAGTGAGGATCAGTGCATAACTGTGAATATACTAAAATCCACTGAACTGTATTCTTTAAATAAGTAAACTTCAGGGTACGTGAGTTATATCTCAATACAGCTATCATTTAAGAAGGGACTGAACAAAATCATATAGTGATACCTCTGTGCAGTGGCCCAGTTAAATCGCTCTGCTTACTATAGAATAACCTCCTGTAAAAAATACACAATCTGTTCAAAAGAGGAAATGATTTCTTGCAACAACCAACCATAAAATCAAATACAAAGTAAAAAGAGAAAAGAACAAGAGAGCACACAATTTTCAATTCCCTGGCAGCTATGAAATGGAATTAACCAAAGACTGCACAAAGAAAAATGTTTACCAGAACTGTTCACTTCCCTTTGATTACACAGATATAAACAAATCAAAATCCTTATTAACTCATGAGTAAATGTGCCAGCTTCTTTATTAGCAAAGAGCAAGGAAAAACAAGCATTCTCTCCTATAACAGAATTAACATCCCACAGAAGGTCTGTTTGTACTTGGCTGCCATGAACCTTTCATCTCAGAGCACGGCTAAATTAAACAAGCCTACGTTGTACTGGACACAGTGAGCCAGACACCCTGGCAGGCTCTGAAACTTCATTGGTTGATGTTGAAGAACTTAGAAATAAAGATGGTACGAATGATGGTGATGATGGTGACAAAGTAGCTTTGTCTTCATTCCACCCAATATTTCAATTATCTACAAAAATGGAACATTCTAACCCTGGCTGGTGTAGCTCAGTGGATTGAGTGCAGGCCTACGAACCACGTGATCGCAGTTCAATTTCCAGTCAGGGCACATGCCTGGGTTGCAGGCCAGTTCCCAGCAGGGGACACACGAGAGGCAACTACACATTGATATTTCTCTCCTTCTCTCCCTCCATTCCCTCTAAAGATAAATAAATAAAATCTTTTAAAAAAATGGAACATTCTAACAACTGTGAAATCCCTTTCTCTGTCAATGTGTATAAAGGAGAGCAACAACTTCGGAGCTACAAGGATCTGGATTCAAGCTGTTCTTTTAAACCTACTGAAGCTGCATGCCCAAGGACAAATTTCCTAACTGTGGTCTTCTACTGAGTGATTATATCTGCCCTCTCAGAGCTGTGAGAATGCAATGAGGATGCGCACACCAACAGTAGGGCCCAATGTTCAACATGTACACACCACCATAAAAATACCCACTGCTCTGGACTCTTCAAAGCACACACTCATTTTAGAGCTTAAATGATCATATAAGTAACTGACATCTGCCATCCTTCTTTTACCCCAAGGACATCTAAACAACAAAAAGATCCTATGAAGACTTCACATGAAATAAATTATCCCCCTTCCCATAGAACTGAAGGTAGGAAAGCCATCAAGAAAGTCTGTTTTTAAATCAGGGCATAACACAAGGCATTCATTCACCTGAGAAGTATTTAAAAGCACTGAACCAAGAGAGACACACTAAGAGAAACACTTACTATTACACAAAATGCATATTTTTCAGTGCAATAATTGGTAACCTTCCCATAAAGATTGATGCAATCTGATTAAAATTCCCGTGTCAATAATCAGTTCTTAAAGTAAAAGGGAAAGGAACTAGGAAGATTTCAAGCACTCCAGAAAAGAGGTAGGAGGATATCTTTTCTCACTGACAGCAGTTAATGTTTGAGTAATGGCTGCTGGAACATTCAGACTGAAAAACATCATTACATTATTGAAATCTATTTAAAACAAAACTTAATGGATTTCATCTACACAACCTTCACCATGAACTAGGTATCTTCTCTGAACAAACTGGCATGAAGGAAAAACTTGCGTGAATTCCCAGATTTGTCATTATACTGCTATGATACAGAAGAAACGATGCTTTACAGCGATGCTCGCACGTTGAAATGTATTTAAAGAGAGCATCTAAACTGCAGTAATAGGCACAGTCAGACTTTCTCTGCCCAGCTCCATACACGTTTCCATCGTGCCACACTAGGCAAAGAAAGCCTCCAGGGCTAGGAGGGAAAAGTATTTCTCAAGTAGGACGGGGCAGTCAGAGGCTGGGGATATCCCTAGAGAGGTTCACTAAGCTCTGCACTCTTTATGGAATTTGTGGTCCAAAGCTACTGTTCTCCATCTTTTTCCTAAAATTATATACTTGAGATTCTGACTTAGTGAGGCCTCTGTGAGAGACCAAGTCAATTATAGATACTATGGATGCCCAGCGTTGGCTTCGCTAGGGATCTATTACCTACTGTATAAAGCACTTACAGTTTTTTCCCTTCTTACTGCAGTTCTATACTCGCAGTCTGACCACAAGTTTCGTCTAAATATTCTGCTACCACAAATTCTGTATATGAAGACAGAACTTCTCCTCTTTCCAACTTTCCAAACAAATAACCACTTACAGTACCAGTCTAAACTTTAAGCTTGATGGCTGAAGTAGGAAGAAACTGTTACAAATGCACAAAATCCAACCCATTAAGAATGTAACAATATCTTAAAATCTGTTTTAATACCATACAAAAAGTTTTACAAGTGCAGCTAAGAGGAGAAACAAATGATAAAGTCTTAATTTTAATTGAGACTTCAGTTTAACCATTACTACTAGTAATTCCTCACCTGCCAGGAGTATTTTTGGAATTAGGGTTTCAAAGAAGGGTTTAAAGAAATTATTTTACCAGTGAAATGAAAGCTACCAATAAATAAATTCCTATAAAGTCACAGAAAAGAGATTCAAGAACCCAAACTTTGGTTATTTTAGAAAACAAATACAAGATTATACCATTAGCCACAATATCAGGGGGAAAAACTCTAGGAAATCTCATTAATTTAGACTCAACTAACAAAGATTCAGCAATTTTAAGTTTGCCTACATACAACTTTGAATGACAATATTTTTTAAATAAGAAATTGCTAAGCAAATTAAAATACAAATAAATTGCTAGGGGATTATAAATAAATTTTTAAATTTTTACATGCAAATAACTGCTGCTGAAATACTAGTTAAAACTAGCTCATGCATTCCCTTATAAAAATCCCATATTCCAGTGGAAACAAAATGTATGAAGCAAGAGCCTACAACATTGCTAAAATATATTAGATAATTTTTCCATTTTCTGTTTATTTTGGCTGTAAAAAACTGGTGTAGGAGTCAGAAAAGCTTAATAGGCAGGATATGGGACAAAGATTTATACATTCTCAATGTCTGGCAATCCATATCTCTAATTTCATTTTTATAAATGTCAAACCCTACAGTTAAAATGCAACTCAGTCTCTCTCCATTATAACCATAAATTATTTGGCGGCATTCATTTTATCCTTGTCTTCAAATAACCTAACTGAAAAATGCTCCCATGTCTATAACAGGAAACACACACAGGATTCCTTAGTAAGTTCCAGTACCTTACCCAGTTTAGACACTGCTTTGCCCTTAACAGCAACAACAAAAACAAATGAAATAGCATTATTTAGAACACACTAATATAAATGAATCTGAAAATAAATGAGATGTAGTCCAAATCAATAGTCCACACAAAACATAGCAAAATGTTAGGGTGGCAAGTGTCAATTATAATTACGTACATCTACACATATATACATTTAAAAATCACAGGTGCTAGTTTTAATCTCTAAGAAATTTTGTTTAAAGATCTTGTTATTGTTATTCTATTATAGTTGTCCCAATTTCCCCCCCGTGCCCTCCTCTGCCCATCCCACCTCCCCACTCCCACACCATTGTCCACGTTCATGGGTCATTCATACATGCTCCTTAACTAGCCCCTTCCCCCTCTTTCCATCATTCTCCTCCTCCTCTCTCCCCTCTAGTCACTGTCAGCCTGTTCCATGTTTCCATGTCTGTGGTTCCATTTTGTTTGTTAGTTTACTGTGGTACATCTATGCAATGGAATACTATGCAGGAGAAAGAAAAAAGGAACCCCCACCTTTTGTGACAGCACGGATAGAACTAGAGATTATACTAAGTGAAATAAAGCAGTCAGTGGAAAACAAATACCACATGACCTCATCTATAAGAGGAATTTAATGAACAAAATAATCTCCAAGAAATTAAATTTATTTTCCTTTATTTTTTATCCTCACTTGAGGATAGGTTCATTGACTTTAGAGGAAGGTGCAGGGGAAGAAAGAGGAGGGAAGAAAGAGGAGGGGAAAGAGAGGGAGAAAAGGAGAGAGGGAGAGAAGGAAGGAGGGAGGGAGGAAGGGAGGGAGGGAGGGAGAGGGAGAAACATTAATCAGTTGCCTTCTGTATGTCCCTTGACCAGGAATCAAACCTGCAACCTTTTGGTGTATGGGACAATGCTCTTCTTGAAAGAGAAAAGGTACCTCTCTTTTATATCTTAATTCAAACTTAATGACAATTATTTACTCCTTCAAAAATGGTTTGTGTGTGCCCTGGCTTTGTGGCTCAGTTAGCTGGAACGTCATCCTGTATACCAAATTCTCATTTAGGAAAAAGTAATGTTGCTATGTCACCAAAAGTGACTTCAAATCCTTCAATTCCCTATTTTAAAAAACGAAGTCTTCACTGAATGTTTTAATATATATGTATGTATGTATATGAATATATATGTATATATGTATGTGTATATACAAACACACACACACACATACATATATATATATGGTCACCAAACAGCTTATGGGTTTCCACCTACTAGGTCTCCTTCTCAGCAGCACGCTCTAAAACAAGGCGATAAGGGGAATTTAAATGATCTCATTCAAACAGCTCACATTTCTGGCATCCACCTTAAGAACCCCAGATTCCATGAACTTAAGACACTCCTAAAACAATCTCCTTCTTATATCTAAAGAAAGCAGGCTGTGGAGAGGAATTAAAAACAATAATAATAAGGTTTTAAAAAAATTAAATAATACAAAACTTACCTCGGTCAAATAGTTAATTATTTTCTTGTCTTACATTCTCTTTATTAGCACCTTTATTTTGAACCTAGAGGAGAAAAAAAAGTGAAAATTACTTTTTACTGAACACCTCCTTACATGCCAGGAAGTGCGGTCAAATAAAGCCTCCTGGAGAACATGAAGTCTGAGATGAACAGGAAAGAAAAAAACAGAAGTCACTAAAATGGAATAGTTGGGAAGGAGAGTGAGAGTTCAAGTGTAATTAACTAACCTCTCCTAAATTTCTCCAAAAACTATATAAACGACTGTATTCAATAAACAGGCTTCAAGTACTGAAGCAGGTGAACAGCTGCACTGCTGGACCCAGAACGCCTGCACTGGGAGCCCAGCTCTACCACTCCCTAGCTTCTGTTACCTTGAGCAAGCCCCCAAGCTGTACCTCATTCTCCCCATGTGCATAGTAACAGTACCCAATGCATAGAATGCTGAGGATTATATGACAGAACCCACATTGGGACTTTTTGAGTTCCTGAAGTGTAATAAATGTTGAATAAATGTGAATTATTGCTTCCATATGATAATAAACGTTTGTGTCTCACTACCTCTACCATCATCATTATTTTATTATTAAGAAATGGCACAATCTTGTCTTCAAGAGGCTTACAAAGTACTGGGAGAGAGAGAAGAGTTACCCAGACACACAATATAAGACAAAAGAAAGAGCAAAGTCAATTATTCATTTATTTAACAACCCTGAGAGTCTATTCGCGGCCAGGTGTTTTGCTGGGCATTCTTTGGTGGACAGGATGGAGTTTCTCTTTTCACAGCTTCCATTCTACCAAGGGTCACGCTATATAAGACAGATGAGCTGTCGGTATGGGACAGCATGTGTCTGAACTGGTAGAAATGGACAGCAGAACACTTACGATAGGAAACACAGGACACCTGGGTCGCCTCGCCGTTGCCAGGGTGCATCCTAGAGGGCAGGAAGTTGTAGGGATAGAAAGCAGGAGGGGTTGCAAATGCTTGGTCTGTTCTCAAGTATGTTGATTTTCCTGCTCAGGTTGAACCACTTCCATTTTAACACCTGTTATTTGTTTTAATTTCAATTCTAATATCTTTTTACTGCTTTTTTTATAGTTTCTTTTTTTCCCTTTTAAAGGTGAAAGGGGTAAGAGTAGGAGAAAAAAAAGAACAGTAACCTCAACCCACATTGGCATCAGCAGTGATGGCGGAAGTGGCATTACATGATGAGCTTTACACGCTCATTTTTAATTCCCCCAACTTTCTAACAAAGGTAGAATTGTTCTTTTTATAGATTAGGAAATGAGGCTGGGAGAAGTCAAACAGATTCCTTGATGTCCACACAGCTAATAAATGCAGACACAAAATTAAACCACAAGTTTAACTGCTAAGTCTCTCCCTCAGGCAAACACGTGTATGGAATTTTGCAGAATTTAAAGCCTGTTAAAATGACTTTTAAATTCTGGGTCAATTTCTGTACTTACACAGAAATAACGAGCCTTCATACACACAATCAAAATCACTTAGAAGAGATAAAGGAAGAACAGATTGTACTTACAAAAGCAACAAAAAGGTAAAATATTTAATATGAATTTAACAAGAAATGGGCAAAAACTCCTTAACTGGTGTGGCTTAATGGGTAGGGTGTCATCCACAACCCAAAAGGCCGCTAGTTTGATTCCCAGTCAGGGCACATGCCTGAGTCCCCAGCTGGGGGTTTGCAAGAGACAAACCGATAGATGTTTCTCTCACACACCAGTATTTCTTTCCCTCTCTTCTCCTCTCTAAAAAATAAATAAATAAATAAGATCTTTAAAAACAAAAATGGACAAAACATATGAGAAGAACTTTAAAAGTTTCAGAAGATTCAAGAGTAAAATCAAACAAATGAAAAAATACATACAATATTCTTAGATAGGAAAAGTCAACACTAGAAGACTGTCAATTCTCCCTATGTTAGTGTATAGATTTAATATGACCTCAAGTTTTAAAGAGTTTTTCCCCCCAAACAAGACAAAATGATTGTCAAGTTCACATGGGAAAATAAACAAGCAAGAATTGCCAGGAAATTGAAGGACAATGGTGGAAACTAGCTTTACAAGATATTAAAACATTTTATAAAATCAATAACGTACACTGGTATATGAACAGAAAGACTAATTGAATGGAACAGAGAGTTGACAGGTGTACCCCATCTGGAAGTTAAGAATACAATAAAGGTGTGCTATATTCTGAAATACATGGGTAAGACAACTGGTAGTCATATGAAAAAAAAATTGAATCTATATATCATCCCTGAACACCAGAATAAATTCTAAATGACTCAAAGATTTAACTTAAAAATTAAACCACAAATGTGATCAAAGAAAACAGAGACGAATTCCAAATTCATGGAGGTCTTTCTGTGATTCAATCTAGACACCATAAAAGATTAATAACTACCTAAAACTTAAAGGTACAACTTTTAAGCCTGTTTTATACCAAAATAGATGAAAGTAAGTTAAAAAAATGACAACTGGGGGTAACTGAAACTCACATCACAAAGGGCTAATCTAATTTACAAGTAGAAATTTATTAGAAACAAAGTAATCCAAAGGAAAAATATGCAAAGGGCAGGAACGGAGAGTTCATAGAAAAAGAATTAGAAATAGCCTTTAAGTATATAATATGATGTTCAGCCTAAGTTGTAATCAAAATAATGCACCTGAAAACACCACCAAGTTACCATTTTTCACCTATCAAATTGATATACACCCAAGGGTTGGTAAATGCAGCCTACTGCAGAGACCGTGGAGAAACGGGTGCTCTAATGCATTACATAGATGCCTCACATACACAAAATGATGTGCGCAAATGTTATTCATGCCAGGTTGTCTGCAATTGTTAAGAGACGGGGAAAAATTCAAATGTGCATCAGTGGGAGTGAGTTCAACAAACTACAGCACAGACATACATGTTTGTTTTCTATACACTAACATGAAAAGATCCCAGAGAAGTATTAACTAAAAAATGCAAAGCAGCAGAATAATTTACAAAGTATGCTATATTTTATATAAAAAGGAGGGAGTGTATACATAGTACACCGATATTTGCTTCTATCTACACAAAGAAACAAGAGACTTCAATAGGAAACAAAAGAGGTTTTCTGTGGGAAGACGGGGACAGAGCAGACCAAGACAGTTGCTCGACTCCTCAAAATATTGCTGTTTTAATATTTAAACAATATGAGCATTTTAGTTATACAAAATAATTTTAAACTGTTAAAAGTATAACTCATAAAAAGAGAACTACCCATAAATCAAAGCCAAAATCTAACAAACATTTAAAGAGATTCTTCTCTGAAATTAGATATTGACAAGCAATTTTAGTGTGAACATCACTGAAAATTATAAAAGACAATGTAATTTTTTTCTTCAACCAAGCTAAAGTGTATGACTACACTTATTTATTTGGAGGGGTAAAGAATTAAAAGAGAGAACAGGAAGTTGCCAAGGAAAGGCAGTTTTAATCTAATGCTTCTCCAAGTATGGTCCCTGCACCAGCAGCATCAGCATCATCTGAAAACCTGTTGCAATGTAACAATTTCTCACGAATCATACCAGAAGGACTGACGACATACGTGATTATGGGTCATTTTAATTTTCACCTTTGTACACATCTACATTTTCTAAATTCTCTAATATGGGTGTTAGTATGTAGGAATAAAAATTATTTAAAAAGCAGTTATATACAGTACTGATTTGTATTGTAATTCAAGCCTTCTTTATACATTATTGCTGTCACTTCCCAACTCCATTATAATCTCAAACTGCTCACTGATTCAAGAGTTTAGTTGTCAACATTTATATACATATATAATTTAATTTTTACACTATTTTGCATTGTATTTTTATTGCCTTTTAACGCCTCTATACCTTCTACCACCTCCACCCACCCTCCTAGCTCCACAATCACTAAGACTGTTGTCTGTGTCCATGAGTTCTTTCTCTTCTTTTTCTCTTTCTTTACCTCTTCTTTCTTTCTTTTCTTTTCCTTCCTTTTCTTCTTTCTTTCTGTCCCCCCATCCCTCCACCCCCTCAATGTTTCTAAAACAATTTCCGTTAAACAAAGAAAATGTTTCAGAGGGACATAGGTACTAACCTTGTCTCCCACCAGAGATTAACCAATGAAAGTGTCTGTCAGTAGCCACGGGCCTGATTTTTCCAGATGTTACAACAGAAGGAAATTTTCTCCTAACAAAACTTGTTCAAGTCAGTTAAATTCTGCCCCCCTTTCTCTAATAATTGAAAAGACAATGGAGGGTATTCATTAGAGTGGACCTCAATGGGGTTAGTATATATCCTAAGTACTATATCCTAAGAAACACACTTAGTGATCAAAGTGACTGGAGATACCACTGGCATTAAGCATGTGGGGGCCAGAATGTCAGACTTCACAAGATGCATGGGACAGACC
The DNA here is from genome assembly GCF_014824575.4 of Sturnira hondurensis. Lineage (NCBI taxonomy): Eukaryota > Metazoa > Chordata > Mammalia > Chiroptera > Phyllostomidae > Sturnira > Sturnira hondurensis. The sequence goes on from NW_028090025.1 coordinate 9,926,238, forward strand.
CACACAATGAAGATTCATCTCAGTCCTGAGAATCTTTTACATATCCAGTCAGATTCATCTCTGTAAAGTGGCATTACTCTAGGGTGTAACACTAAAAAGTTTTTGTATTATGGGAAACCCACGGTAACTTAGGAGAACATAGCTAATGTGAGGAATGTTGATAAAATAACTAATCTTTGAAAATTAGTGACCATTTTCCTCACATCACATATTGTTAACTCAATACATAATTGCAATGTCATAAAACTGAGCATATCTAAACCAGTAATTGAGACATTTGCACTGAATCCTTAAATCTCAATTTGTTATCTTATTCATTATTATCAGTAAGTGGCAGTACCTTAAAGCTTTTGACACAAAAGGTGCTGTACAAAGTAATCTGAAATAATGTCATCCACCATATTAATGGTGGATGATTAATGAAAGGGGTTATATTAATATCATGTATGTGTTGAGATAGTTTGTAATTTTTATCTCGACATCCTGTCATTTTATCTCTAATTTAATGTAAGCTGTTTATTATCATAAACAGGTTATCCCAACATTCAGGTGTATCCCCCCACACAATCACACACAGTGTCCATCCATATCTCTGGCCCTTCTTTTTGTTAGAAATACCTCCTAATATTTTTATCACTCTTTAATCCAAGTACATTCATTTGAAGCAGGTGTAAGCACCCAGGCACACGCTCTCTTCTCTCACAGTATGTGCTATAATGCATGTTACACATTGTTCTCCATTTAATTCTCCCTTGCATTTAATCTGATCATTGTACTGATTATGTGTATTTCATTTTATTTCAGGCCGTAAAGTGGATTTATAAACACTTGCTGCAAAGGAAAGGGCCTTAGTTCTGACAAGTTTGAGCACCACTGTTCCAAAGAGTGCAATCACATGCTTAACAAAAATCAAACTTCAAAGTTTCCTTCCCCTAACTAACTAAGGAAGCCCAGGGCTCCAATATTCCAGTTCCATTCGACCTGACACCCCACACCTGGCACACCGCTACTCTTAAGTCCACTTCTGCTCTCTCACGGGGCCGAACAACAGTCCTGAACTATTTCGGGATCAACGACCCTTTGGGGGATTTCACAAAAGCCAAGGACCATCTCCGAACAATTTATATACCATGCTGCATTCAATGTTGGGGCGGGCAGGGACTTCCAGACACACCTTCTGCAGCCCAATGGGGATCCGAGGAACAGAACTAGAGCCTTAAAGCTCTGCGAGTGGGGGGTGGGGAAAAGGATGGGAGGCGAGGATGCGAGCGGGCGCGAGAGTCAACGTGCCTGCCTTTGAACCCCGATTCCGCCCCTTCCCAGCAGTGTTAACTTTGGGCAGGGCGCTTCACCTCTCCATGCAGCACTGGAGTGGAACCACGCAAGTGCCGAGCGTACTGTAAAGGTTCAAATGGTGTTGCCACAACCAGCAGCACCACGTCCTCGGAGCCATCCGCAGCCGGAGGAAACTGAGGCGGCCCCGGGGTCTCACCGGAGCGCAAGAACTCTCTGCTGGGGGATCGGCCCTGGAAGCCCCGGCCCGACCGCCCCGCCCCGTCCGCGCGGGTCCCGGGACGGGGCGGACGGGGCGGACCGGGCGGCTCCGCTGCAACCGCGGGGCGAGCTGGGACGGCAGCCCAGGTCGCGGGCCGCCGCCCAACCCGCTCCCCGGTCCGGGCTTTGGTCTGCGCCGCTCTCACCCCTCCTCTGCCCCCAACGGCCGCCACCGTGTCCCGCAGCTCACCTCTCCGGCCGCTGCCGCCGCTGCTGCTGCCGTCGCCGCCGTCGCCACCGCCGCCGCGCGGGATCTCGCGAGACTTCGCTCCCCTCGGCGCACCCCCCGCCCTCCTGCAGTGCTGGCGGACCCCAGCCAGGAATAGACTCCGTACTCGCTCTCTGTAAGCACCCCTAGTTTCGGCGACAGGCCTAGCGGTGCTCAGGCTTCTGCGTCCCGCTTGCTACATCAATTTCGCCAACTTCCATGAGCGCGAAGGGTTAAAAGCCAGGTGCAGGACTACCGCCACCCTCTCACCTGGCCGGCCAGTACGCGCGCGCATGCGCACGCCTGACGTCCTGGACCTGAGAGCCTTTGCAGACACTGACCTTAGCGACAATAATCCCACCAGCCGGTCTGGCAGTGCATACTGTGCACCGAGTACTTTTACCACTCCCCTCGGGTGGTCACAATAACCTCCAGAAATGAAGATTACTATACTCCCCATTTCCAGAGAGGAAGCAAAAGAAGCTTGACAAGGTTAAGTCCCTATCTCCAGGACACACTGTTAGGAATTGGCACACGGGGTTGTCTGATTCCCAAGTTAAAAGTCCCATTTTCCTCCACTCTGTGAAGCGCCCCCAGGCCCTGACCTTGCCCCAACTCTCGCTGAGGGAGCCCAGTCTCAGCGCCGGTCTTTATTTCTCTCCTAAGGTTCACCAAGGTGAGAGGAGGCCCTCCTGGGCAGTTAGTTGCTACAACCCCTCTGGGGTTTTTTGGAGCTGCTGGTCAGGAAAATACTTCTCCCACATCACACGACCTTTCTAAGGCCTCCCTGTTCCAGACCCTTTACATGGCTCTGAAAGCTATGTGAATATATTCTGTTCTAGCTCCTCTTCAGACTGGTGGTGTTTGATGATGGTAGCATAGTAGTTCTATGGGACACAGGACATAGAACCAAAACGCACATATTAAGGGCACAGAGAACCATGTGACTTCTTCCTAGGGGTAAAATCTTAACATTATAAGCAGTAGTTTCCCCTTATCCAGGGTTTCCCTCACTGCAGTTTCGGTTACCCATGGTCAACCACAGTCCAAAAATATTAAATGGAAAATTCCAGAAATAAACAATTCATAAGTTTTAAATTGCAGCAGTTCTGAGTGGTGTGATGAAATTTGGAGCCTGCCCATTCTGTCCTGACCAGGACATGAATCATCCCTCTGTCCAGTGCATCCATGCTGTATATGCTCCCTTTCTGTTAGTCACTTAGTAGCTGCCTCCATTATCTCATCAACTGCCTCAGGTCATAGGTCATAGTGCTTGTGTTCAAGTAACCTTTTCTTCATAGGTATGTATGTGTAGAAAATACATGGTATATCTAGAGTTCAATACTGTCTGAGGTATCAGGCATCCATTGGGGATCTTGAAACATATTTCCTGGAAATAAAGGGGGACAACTCTAATTGTTTCTAAAGAAGAGGGGCTAACCATGGTTGGGTGGCTCAGTTGGTTGGAGTGTCATCCTGTGCACCAAAAGTTTGTTGGTTCAATCCCCAGTCAGGGCACATACCTAGACTGCGGGTTCAGTTCCTGGTTGGGGTGCATATAGGAGGCAACTAATTGATGTTTCTCTCTCTCCCTTTCTTTCTCTTTAAAATCAATAAGTGTATCCTTGGGTGAGGATTAAATAATAATAATAATAATAATAATAATAATAATAATAAAGAAGAAGGGCTAGCATTTATTGAGGGCATTTCAAGGTCACCATCAATAGTCTTCCAAGTTAATTCATAAGAAAATGGAGACTTAGGGAGATAAAGAAACTGGCCTAAGGTTCTCTAATGAGACAGGATTTGAACCTGAGTCTGAGTTCAGAGCCAAGTACTGCCTTGCACTCAAGTCCCATGAGCTAGCCTGATCTAGTTGGTCTGGGCCAACGAGCTATTGTAAAATCAAGAGCCTTGCAGGTTCTAGCCAACCCTTCACCACACATCAAAGCTTTACTCAGCCCTCCTGAAAGTCATATCAATGTCAGCGAATATTGGCCTGCCCACCCTCCAAGCCTGTCCACTCCCTCCAGAAACAATGCCACTCTCAAAGGTCATAGATATCCCTCCATGTGCCAGCATCACTCAAACCACTCGTGAAGGAAGTGAGAGAGGAAAGGAAGTCACATCTGATGGGCAGTAGCAAGGTGTCAAATACTACTCCAGGTGCTATCCATTCATCTAGTCCTCCCGGCAATACCATGTGGAAGCTATGATTGTACCCATTTTAAAGTTAAGAAAATCAAGGAACTGAGAAGGGAGAAAACTTGCCAAGGCGACACAGTTGGTAAGTGGGAGGGCTGGGGTTCTACCTCAGGACAGTCTGTCACCAAAACCACCTACTCTGACCTCAGTGACCACCGAGATTCTTCCCCGCTCCCCAAAGTCTATGTCTTTGTGAAAATGAAAGCCTAAAAATCCCTTGAGCCTAAGATACTGTGTATTGTTTTCTGGGTGGACCATGCCTCAATATTCTCATCTGAAATAAAGATAAAAACGAGTTGTTGGGAGGATTAACCGAGTTAATATTAGTGAAGCATGTACTAAAGTACCTTACACAAATTAAGCTCTCAATAAATTATAGGTATGATTATCACGGGGATATCTGTGTTATGTTATTCTTTCCCCATCCCTAATATAAGCTCCAAATCACTTTGGAGAGATGCGACCTTATCTGCCCCGGCATAGGAATAAAATTAGTTTCTAGCCTACTGGAAAAAATAAATGCTCTTGAATGGACAAAATTACTCCTGTACTTCCTCCTGATAGTGGAGAGAGACTAGACTCTTGAACCTTTTCTCGGTCCCTTGGGAGACTGGCAGTGGGTTTTATAAAAGGCTCCCCTTGTATAGGAAAAGTCACCCAAGTATGTTTAAGTTGTTGGCAACCCCCCCCCCCACCAAAACAACGCTGAAATTTTTAAGAGACTTCTGGCAAGGCTGAGGGTTAATATAACTACAGTGATATCATGATTGGGGGGAAGGCTTTAATAGGAACTGAAGCTGCCACCACACTCAGGACATGGTACCCCAAAGTCAAGTTGCTACCCTGACAAAAGGCACAGCACACATGCCCACCACTGGCAGTGTGGAATGATGCTCCCACGGGCAGGGTGGACACAACAAGATCTACTGAAGATCCGTTGTAGTTTGAGAACAAAACAAAGCAACCAGGGTGGTTCTAATAGACATATCTCTAAAGGCCTCATGTACAGTTCCCAAGAAGCACTATTGAAATATCTTTTGATCCAAGAGGAATTTTATAAATGCCTATAATGGGTTCATTTAATGCTCATTTGTTCATTAAAAATATATTAAGCACTTAAGTGCCAGTTGCTGTGTGAGTAACTCTGAGTAAGACAGACCATCGTCCAGGCTGTCATCGCATTTATGTCCTGGAAGGAGAGAGAGGTGCTAATTAGATAATCGAACCAATAAAGTGTTGAAATGTTATGTGGTAAATAGAATGCAGAAGAAGAGCAAAGGACCCCTCCCTCGAAAAAAAGTCTCGGTGGAAGGGTAGGAAATAACTTGTTTGAATTAAGTTCTGAAGGATGGATTAGAGTGGCAAGGAGGAGAGGGGAGAACATTCCCGAGATAGGCACGGCATGGATCAGCAAGGAGAACGTGTAAGTGTGGGCAGCTGGGAAGACAGGAGGATGGCAGGGCCTCCAGAGGCATCTCAGACATGTATGCATCCCGGGGACATGGGAAGAGAGGAGAGAACCCAACTGGAGGCAGAAGAATGTCATGAGAAGTGCCGCTGGTCCCCACATATGCATTCTGGCCAATCCAAGCTCATATTGGACTCCTACCACTTCTGTCCCACCAGTGCTTGGTCAAGGATGACACAGCTGTCATATCTCTAGCCGATCTGTATTTGAGGAAATCAAACATTATAAAGTCCCAGCACCCAAAACAGAAATCCAGCTGCAAATGTCCTGCGTCCCTTCCAGCTAGGATAAGGAAAATGACGTAGGCTCTGCCAGCCACACGCACCACGTGAGACTGAATGTGGTTGTGAGCTGTGTTCTGTTGAGTGACCGGCAGCCAAAGCAGTCAGCTTTGGGGACAGTGGTTGCAGAGTGGAGCTCCCGATGGAGAAGCTGCACCAGTGCTGATGGCAGTGGTGGCTGTGGTGAGAGCAGACTCAGGCAGGGTGGCAGCCTGCTCATGGGGCCAGGCCTGCAGTGTGGTTTGGGGCATTTTTCCTAGAAAATGCTTAGCCTCAAGTTCCTTTCTGCAGCCTTCACGATGATTCTGTGGGATACCCAACATTCTATATTACATTCCCCTTTCGACCTAAACCAGCTAGCATTTCCACCAAGAATGCTGACCCGTCACAGGCCCAAGCCAATTGGAGCCAATGAGACTCAGAGAGAGGTTTGCTAAGAATAGAGGCCTGAGGAAGTTTCTCCGCTGTAAGAGAGAGCCTGAGGAAGCTTGCTCACTCTCCCTGCCTGACATGGACCTCAGCTACCACCAATGACTCTCTCTGCAACTCTGGGATAAGATAGGGCCTGCATGGCACAGAGAACAACAGAGAAAACAAACAATCCTGTGTCCTTAACTACGTCAGCAAGCTGCTGGACTGACCCTAGACCTATAAGGCCCTGGATGCCCCTGAGCTAATGCTGTGGTTAATCAACTTGACTTGGCTTCTCTGTTCCTTGCAGTCCAAACACTCATACTAGTGCAGGGAGCAAGGGATCAACTTACGAAGAACAGGCATGTATCTTCCCTGGCTGTGTCAGGAGCCACCCCAAATCCTAGGCGATCATTTACATCTAACCTCATCCCCTCCCCACACTCTCACCCCAATATCAATACCACTCAAGTAAGCCCTGCCTGACTTCAAACACTGCTTTCAAGAAAACGCGCCCTGCCCTGACCAGTGTGGCTCAGTTAGTTGGGTGTCATCCCACAAAGCAAAAGTTCGCCGGTTCAATTCCTGCACATGCCTGAGTTGGGACCCCGTCTCCAACCAGAGCACATGCGAGAGGCAACCAACAGATGTTTCCCTCACACATCAGTGCTTCTCCCCCTTTCTTTCTCCCTCCATTCCCCCTCTCGAAAAATAAATAAAATCTTTTTAAAAAAGAAAGAAAGAAAATGTATGCTTCCTTAGCTCTTCCCATCTTTTGACCATTTCTTTGATGGACACAGTGTGCTTCTGTTACTTGCTTAACTCAAACATCTGGTAAGTGGCAGAGCTGAAGGTCTGGAGGCGATCCAGATTCCAAGCTTTTAGCCACTAATTTGATGTCATACACCATTCAGCCTCCTTACATTAAAAAAAAAATTGTGAGCTTTAGCCAGGAAAAACAATAGAAAAGGAGCTCAAATCCAACTCCATATTAGCTAACTGGCCTTGAGCAAGCTTCTCAGTCTCACTTTGATGTAAAAATGAAGTTAATGACGCTAGCTCCAAAAGACTGGCAGTCATCTGTGCTGTTTGCCCATGGTCCCTGGCTTCCTACCTTCTGAGCACATGGTGGACTGCACTTCATGGTCCACTTGGGTGGGGTCATATTACTAGTCCTAGCCAAGGAGTGCCAAGGAAGGAAGTACGTGTTACTTCTGGGCTGCTGCTGTGCTGAACCAGTCCACAGCCAATCCATCGTGAACATCATATGACCAAAGCCTCCAAACCTTTATTGTTTTAAGCCACAAAGAGTTGGGGATTGTTGGTTGTCATAGCACTTACTAGCCTATCTCTATGAATACATACAGTATGGTGATGTGCTCATTTATTCACTCAAGGAACACTTTTCTGCTATGGTTCAAAACCCCAGCTGGACAAGAGAGAAAGTTCAGCTGCAGGCCTGAAGATTCTGGTTCCATATGCTCAGATGGTTCCAGACCCCTACAGTCTGGGGACTCCTGATATACTGGCAAGCCTGAGGCCAGAGCTTAACCATGTTGGTCCACCATGTGACTGTAGAGTAAGACAAGGTCCCTCTCCTTGAGGGCTGCGTTGGCTGGGAACAACAGGTGCAGAGAGAGAAGAAGGACAATGCAAACCCTGGTTTAGTGATCTGAAATCTGTGAAATTGAGAATATAGAGGAGATTTATAAACTCTAAAGTTGTATGTGTGATAGAAAGTAGACTTGTATTCTGGCAAACTCATTACTCAACTCCGTGAACCAAGACCAGGTACTTAGGCTCTCCGAGCCTCCAGTTCCTCCTCCTAGCACACACGGTATCATTTGTCTCTGTTTCCCAAATATGAAAATGGGAATTCAGCAAAGTTCTAAAGAAACAGCCCATGGTCACATACCTAGTACGTGGCAATAGTGGAATTTACCCCCAGGTCCTTCTGTATCTAGAGCCCATGTTCTTAAACACTGGGCTTAGCTGATTCACACAAGTGTCCCCTTCTTATCCTTCCAGGTATAGTTCTTGTCTCCAGGTGTAGTTCCTGTCTCCCCCTTCACTTACAACCTTAGATTCCAGCTCTAATAACCAGCCTGACATTCTAGGGCCATACCATATTTTGTACCTCCATGCTTTGGCTCATGCTGGCGTACCTTCATGCTTGTGTACCTTCCCTCCATTCCTAGCACTTTGACACCTAACACTGGCCAAATCCTTGGACTCCCTTTGATGACCCCATCCTTAGCTCTGTGACCATTCCGCACACTATGGTCCTGCAAATGGCCTTGCCTATACCTCCATCCATGCTGCCGCCTTGTGGAGGGCAGAGCTTTGGGTTCCTTTCTCTGGACCATCCAACTGGTATTGTGGGCACTCGTGAAAGCATCAGTCACAGCTACCTGAATACCAACCAGCTCAGCAAAACCAAAGGCCCACAGCTTACAAGACAAACCCTCCCAAGACCATGTAGCAAAGTAATTGAGAAAGCAGGTTCAGGATTTTAATTCAGCATCATCACTTTGTAGCTTTGTGACTCCATACTTAATCCCTTCCAAACCTCAGTTTCTTAGATGTAAAATGGGATTACTGACAGTACCTGCCTCACACAATTGTCACGAGACTTCAATGAGAAATAATGTGTCCAGTAAATGTATGGCTCATAAGGAAGAAATTAATTAAATTCCAGCCCCCTTAAATTCCAGCTGTTGTCATTGTCATCATTGTCCACTTCTTCTTATTATTATTGCTACTGCTACCACTCAGCAGGTCCCATAGCTATCGTTATTACTTACCACGTTCTCCCTCCCTTTCCACCAGCCCTAGGTGACTTTGCTTAGCATTCCTTCCAAGAAAGAATAGTATTCTTGGGGTTCTTGAAATGAATTCTTCATTGTCTCACTGATGGTTCAGTGCCCAGTGGTTTCACACCCCCCAGTGCCCTCAGGAAGCTGCCCAGTTGGCTCCTCAGGAAGTTGGTGTCTGCCAAGACCTTCCCATCCAGCTTCCTGCATACAACTAAGAAAATGCGGGCTCTCCTGAGGTTCCCCTTCCACTAACTTGACATCATCTCGCTCCAGGGCATTCTGAGTTCATTTCTGGTCAGCCCAGGCCACTGTGAAGGTGGCCCCCACCCCTGGCCATGGGAGTGGCAGGATCCCAGTCAAACAGGCCTCAGACCTTCTGGAGTCATTGATAACACTAAAAGGAATAATACCTGGAATGAGCTTATTTCTTTCTTCCCAGGGGGAGGTAAAAGAGCCAGGCTTTTGAGTTTCAATAATAAGTGTTTCGTATGCCATCAGAGTGAGCAACACTGGCCCTTCCTAACTTATCTTTCACATATCTGGAGTGTGGTGGGCAAAATTTGGGTTTTCAGTAAAGCATTCCTTGAGGTTTCATGCTGAACAACTCCAAGCCATCATGAAAGGACGGAAGAACAGAAAACTTCCCCAGGAACAGGGAACCAAACCTCAGACAACAAAATAAAGGAAAATATATACTTGGTTTTTCCTGATTGAAAAGAGTCTGAAGCCTCAACCATGAAAAGTTTCTGCTAAGACCTGCTTTTTGGTGAAAATTCACAAAGTCTGTAAAAAGGGAAATAAAGATGGAAAGTTACAGGGAAAGAGAACAGCATGTATATTGAGAGGGAGGGGGTGGAAATCAATGAGGAAATAAGGCAGCAAGCAAGAGGCAAGGGGCTTTTCCAGGATCAAAGACAGTAGCCAGATAAGAGGACCACTGGGTGAGTTTCCTCTGGGGGGGCTGGAGCAGAAAACAGGCAAACTTCCCCCCACCCAAACTGTGTTAATACACAACCCACAGCCGCTCAAATAAATTTGCATTCCCATCTCGACTGACTCATTTGGCTGGAACAATGAGCTCACATTCCAGAGCCTGGGCTGACCCTCATGAACCCCACTGCAGACAAAATATAAAGTGTGTAACTAGTCCTTTTTGCACTAAGAAAGACCATGTAATCTACTAGGTTCTCTTTTGTCTAGCTCCTGACAGCAATATCGAGTCATGTTGTGTTCTCATGTCAGCCATTTCCAGGGGAGAAAGGATAAGAAGAGGGATGAAATGGAAACATTGTTTACAATTTATCAAGATTTGAAGATCAGTTTTTCAATAAAAAAAAAACAGTTACAGATAAGAAAGGAGGCAAGAATGACCCTATGCTGGTAAATTGAAATCAGTAGTATTTGGTATGAAAACAGAAAGTTTTCTTAAATGTATATGGAGGTAGATACAGATGTAAACATACTAGATGTGTGTGAATGCATGGATTGGTATATGTAATGTATTTTCAAGTTCTGAACACTGAGGGGGCCTAGAAGCACGGATTCCCCCAGGGGCAGTGAGCACACTTACAACCCAGATCTTGGTTTCTAAATACCATTCTCCAATAGAAGGAACTAGGGCTCCTTAGAGAAGTCATTGATTCCAGAGCTGGGGCAGGAAAAATACAAGATGGACCTGGAACCAGAGAATAGTAAATTGAATGCCAGAAAATAGGCAAGTACTTTTGAAAAAGTTGGGGGCTTGTTGAAAAGATATAGGAGTTAACGTTAAAGAGCTGCCAATGGCTAAAGCTAGAATAATCTGAGCAAGCAAAATAAAAATAGTGTTGAATTACAAGCCATAGAATAAAATAAATGGCCATAATTCCATATTAATTACAGATGCCACATTAATCCAGTGATTGAGTTTCAGGTCACTAGTAATAAGTCGTGTCGTTATGATCCTCTGATACAATTTACTGAGAAGGGCACTTCATCTTTGTGGTGCCCTCTCCCAGAGCCCCTGTCCCATCAGAAGAACACATCAGACAAACCCAACCCTGACCAGTGTTCTTTCTGATGTGTCAATGTCATGAAGGACAAAGAAAGACTGAGGAATTATCACAGATTAGAGGAGACCAAGGAGACATGATGACTACATGCAATGTGGGACCCTGCACAGAAAAGAACATTAGAAGAAAACACCGGTGAAACCTGCCTAAGTCCATAGGTTGGACTTAGTTTTTTTTTTGTCTTGATAATTGTACTATAGTGATAAAAGACAGCAACATTAGGAGACGCTGGGTAAAAAGTACATGGAAATACTCTGCTGTGTTTGCAACTTTTCTGTATGTCTGAAATCATTTCAAAATATAAAGTTTTTAAAATGTGGTGCTGAATTTTCCTAGTTATTGCTGATAGGATTTTCTAGGGGCAACCTGGAAAACATCCATTCCAAAACTGGTATACTTATTAATCATTGTTACCCCAATAATTTAATTTTAAAAAACTGGTGTAAAATATAAGGCCCTTAAGAGCTATCCAGTTCTTGGGGGAGGAATGTGAGGGGGAGTTTCACTCAACAACTCACACTTATGCTTATTGAGTTCTGCACTGAGCGCTGGGGGTATAATGGCAAACATAACACATGGTTCCTATGCTCGGAGAGCTTGCTATCTACCGGAGGAGAACAGACCAAACATAAAGTACAAAAAATAAATAAAATAATTGTGAGCTGTGACACATGCCTTGAGGGACATCAGTGAAGTGACCTGGGAAAGCATTTCTAAAGTGATGACACCAAGGTTGAGGTGTAAAGAGTGAGAAGGAGCTGACGTGTGAAGAATGGCAGAGGAACCCCAGGCAGAGGGAACAACGTGTGCAGAGCCCCGAGCAGGAAAGAGTTCAGTGGGACTGAAGAGCTGCGGCACAAATCACCACCAACACTAGGCCGCATGCTGACTTAGAATGGAACCCCAAATCCACAGCACGTGCCACCACCACATCCACCACCGTATTTCGTGTGGTCCTTCCTACCAGGGAGGGAGGAGTGAACTGATCAGCACCACTGCCAATGCGAATGCCTTCTAATGGTAATAACAAAATCGAGTGTAATCATATGCTGTGTTCTAAATGTTTGTGTCCCCCACCCCCTCTGAAAAATTCATATGTTGAAACCTAGTATTTAATGTGGTGGTATTTGGATCTGGAACCTTTGGGAGGTGATTAGGTCAGGAGGGTGGAGCCCTTATGAATGGGATTAGTGCCTTCCCAGAGAGCTCTCTCACCCCACTCTGCCAGGGGTGGACACAGTGAGTAGACAGGCGTCAATGAACTAAGAAGTAGGCTGTCACTGGAAACTGAATCTTGGCCTTCCCAACCTCCAGAACTGTGAGAAATTAATGTTTGCTGTTTAAGCCACATACTCTATGGTATTTTTGTGGTAACCTGAAATGGACTAAGACACCAGGCCGGTATTTTAAGGTTGGTGTGAGGGGGTGTGGCGTAATTCATAGCAGTGGGTAAATTAATCTCCATGCTGCTCTTTTCCCCTGGCAAACCTGATGAGAGAAGAAGAGCCCAGATTGGAAGGCAGAGCGCATCGATGAGAGAGGAGAAATGCAAGGCAACATCCAGAGCAGAGTTTGAAATTAGTTTAGAAGAAATGAGTTGTTCTGATAAGAAAAATGTGGAGAAGAATATTTGGGGTGAGGAGAGTAAAAGAAGGGAGGAAAGGAAAGATACTCAGAGGGCCTTGAAGGAAGATACGTGACACTCACTTATTAGTGGTTTGCACTGGAAACCCCTTCCAGACCCCCAAACACTTGTAAAGTCTATCACACACTCAGATATGAAGTGCTTGTGTGCCTATATATGTATCCATATGTAGGTGTCTGTGGTGTCTGTGCACGTGCTGTGCACGTGTCTGTGTGTGTGTGCATGTGTGTATGAGAGTCTACGTATGCATCTGAAATGGTTCTGAGTCCATGTGCTCTGTTGTGACTGTTTGCTTGGGTGTGTCTCTGTTTCTATGTGCTTCTGTTTGTGTGTTTGTGTGTGTCTGTATCTGTGTGTCTGCTCTGTCTGTCTGGGTGTGTTTGTGTGTGTCTTTGTGTGTGCTGGAAATCACAGCAGGGGACTGAATGCCTGCAGAGTGAAGACAAATGAATTGTCACAAGAGCCAGAGGAAGAAAGAGAAGTGGGCAGGGACAGGAGGAAGTCAAGGCCCAGGTGACAGTGTGAATGTAAGGCTCCAGGAATTAGAGGACATCTTTGCAAGGACATTAGAATTTCCCCAGGACTTGGAATGCGGGTGGGAATGGCAAGTCAGGTCAGTATTATCTAGAGACTTCAAAGAGCAGGATGGCCTGCCCCCAAATTGGCACCTAGCTTCTGGTATATTATCTTCTTTTTGCAGCTGAGAAAACCGAGTCTTAGGGCTAGATCTTGCATAAGACCGAAGAGAAATAGCTATGACTGATCTTCCTGGGTGGACTGACCCCTGACCGAAAACTATGAATCACAGAGCAAGAAAATCATCCCTCTTTCAATTTGCTTTCAATCTTTCTGCTGAGAAAGTCTCTCGATACTATTGTATCTTTAATACCTCCTGAACACTTGCTGATCTTTTTTGAAGAAAACATTTTTTTCTTTATTATCAATCAAGAGCACCCCAGCCTCAGGCACACTGCCTAGAATATACCATCGTGGCTTTATGTCCCCACGGCTCTACAGTTATGTGACATTACAACAATAGCACCCCCCCCCAACAAAATCATTCTAGAATCACCCGTGAGTTAACTTGGCTGTCTTATCGATATAAATGTGATGGCATGGAAGACATTTTTCCATTGAGTAGACATCTTAAGTTTTCCTAACTATTTTGAGAGTCAAATATGAAGAATTCAACTCATTAGAAACTAGTATGGACGCCCTCCTGAGCTTTTAAATGATTCGAGGCTTTTGTGACATTAGAGATACATTCAGGAAAAATCTTTTGGTTGGTTTCTTGCTTTTAACTACAAAAAAATAGTTGCAAGAACAGCACAATAAACCCTCCTACTCTTTATCCAGATTCACCAACCATTTACATTTTTGCCACATTTGCTTTCTTTGTGCATATATTGTGTGTTGTGTCTGTGTATGCGAATAAGTGTATCTGTATATACACGTATATGCATGTAGACAAAATATATACACATATGTACATATAAATATACACACTTTTTAATTCAGAATAAGTTAGTCAATGTTATGACCTTTGATTCCTAAATACTCCATAAATCTCCCAAGAACAAGGGCATTTCCTTGTTCCAATAGCTATAATATTGTTACTAAATTCAGAAAATTTCATATTGGTACCATGCCAGTATCTAATATACAGTATCTAATAGTCAAAGTTTGCCAATTGTCCCAATGAAGTCATTTCAGAGTTTTTCTGATCCCAGATCCAATTCTGAATCCTATTGCATTTATCTGTCACTTCTCTCCACTCTGATTTAATCTGAAACAGTTCCTCAGTCATTCTTAGTCTTTCACATCAGTGAACAAACTCCCATTTTAACAAAGGGAAACTCAGAGGTTTGAACTAGGCACAGTATGTAGCTAGAATGCAATCAGCTTTTGTTTTCCGAGTATTTGTCTTCCAATTTATGGCAAGTGACACTAGTGTCTCACTTATGGTAGTGATATCTGGCTTTTCTAAAAATTTCCCATTTAAAAAGTGAATTAGTTTGAAGAGAAATAGTAAGGCAACAGTAGAACAGGGTGTGTAGATCTAGTCCAGGTCCTCTGGCCTCAACATTTGGGGACAGACCGTTCTGCAGGGTTCGGCACTGTCCTGAGCGATGTGGGATGTCTGGCAGCATCTCTGCTCTCTACCTACCGAATGCCAGAAGCATCCCTGTACTCCCTTTGGTTATGATGACCAAAAATATCTCCAGACATTACCAAATGCTCCCCGGGGAGGTGAACTCACTGGGGTAAGAGCCAGTAATCTGGCCCAAACACATAGTGGAATGTGAGTGGTTGAAGTTTGGGACCCCTGGGTGGAGCGCTGGCCTCTGTCCAGTTCAGCTCAGTGACACTGACCAAGCACTGCCACCGTGTCTGGCCCTGTGCTAGGTGCCGTGGGGACAGAGATGAACCAGGCACAGTCCAGGTCTCCAGCAGCTGCTGTGAAACGAAAGGCGGGCAGGGGAGGTCCAAGACGCAGACAAAAGTAAACCCAAGAAAAAGGAGCTTGGAAAAACTATACCGTCACCTATAATTAAGTCTCCTTAAGCCTCGTGACCCTTACAGCCATTTTTCTGCCTCAATAATTCCTTTCAAGACTTGAATCAGATTATTTCACTTCCCTGATTAAAAGCTTCCAGTAACTTCCCGTCACACATTGAAGAAGATCAAATTCCTTCTAGGACCTAAAAGACCCTGCATGATCCAGCTCCTGACTTCCTCCTTGGCCTTTATTTTTCTTGTTTCTCACTATTCTCATGCTCTACCCACTCTGAACTTCTCTTTCTTCCAAGATCTCACCATACATGTTTCTGAATGAGACTCTTGGCTTTGCTACGTTCTCTGCATGAAATCTTTTGTCCCCAAGTATTTGCCGGGCTGGCTCTTCATCATCAGGTCTCTCTTCAAATGTCACCTTCCCCTGACCACCCTATATACAGGAGTCCTCTCTTCCATAGTCCTGTTTGATTTCTCCTTAGTGACCATCCGGGCAGCGGTGGTCATCTGCCTCAGATCTGGCCAATAAGAGACACTGGTGCTGTCCCTTCCCCCTCTTCCATGTTCCTGCTGAATCACAGGGGCAATGGCGAGAGCTGTTCAGCAACTCTAGGACCATGAGGGAAAGACCATGCAAATACTGGATTCTTGAGCCATAGAACCAGCACCAGTATCTCTTACCATCTGCTGCTTTAGGAAGTAAAATAAATCCCTAGTTTTTACGTTACTACAATTGAGTTATCTAGCACTTACAGTCAAAGTAGCCCTAAGCAAATAAAATACGTTTGAAATCACTGCGTTAATTTAGCTGTGTGTATTTTGTCCAAATCCCTAGACTAGACTCTTAGTGCCCTGACACTGGAATTTATATCTGTCTTATTCACTACTACATCTTCAGCCCCTAGTCGAGAGCCTAACTCATGATAACACTTGATAACTAATAACCAATCTGTTCCCTAGTGCCCTCACCTATTAAATAGGGACAGTCACAACAGGTTGAAAGATCGTAAGGATTAAATGAGTCAATACACGTGGTTAGGGCTTAGAGCAGAGCCTGGTGCATAATCATTACTCAAAGGATTGCTGTTATTAGTTGACTTAGTGGCCTAATAAGTGTATGAAAGCAAGGATTCCTTCTCTTTGTGCTTTGCGGCAGTATCCTGGGGCTTCTTCCTTCTCAGATCGAAACTGTGTTTACTTGGTGTTGACAAGGCAGGCTATTGATTAAGAAACATGATCGCGGCAGTTAGAGGACATTCACACCATTTACAGTGAGCTGCCGGATTAGCACCTTCAGGGGGTGGAGAGGGAGACAGACACTGACACACAAAGGCAGGGTGCATAAAGCCTGGCATATTCCAAAGTTCAGGCCAAGAAATGCTGGAAATGAAATCCAATATGAGATTTTGCCCTTGCGCACCTTGGGAAGAACAGAGCTGTGCATTGCAGCTGGGGCCCAACCAAAGTCACTCGGAGGTCAGCTGGAGGTTATAGGGTCAGAGATTCAAAATGTGTTGGGGGGGGGTCAAGAGGGGCTAGAGCTCACTGGGGTCAGAGGTGTTTATTCATTTATATACTCAACAAAATATTGATTAAGCATGCACTATATGTCATGCAGAGGGATATGCAGGGAAACAATGAAAATTGCCCTGACTGCATCATTCCAAGGGTCTTGACAGTCTTTCTTCACTGCAACCATACAGATTCCAGTCCAAATTTCAGATCCCTTGTGCATGGCCAAGGTTGCTGCTAACATTTTCTAGTACTTTCTTCCTCTGCACTAAGTACTATGTTGAGAACATGTTACCAGTCATGGCAGAAACCGTTTGCTAGGAACCTACCCAACATCCATTTCCTTCTTCCTTAGTAACAACAACAACAACAAAAAAACCACCCTCACTTTTATTTAGGTGGCATCAAAGAACACACTTCCCCCACAAACCGGCACCTGATTTTTATTATTAGCAACCAAGCACACATCTTAATGAACACAGCAGCATTATTTCCTTTATCTCCCATCAGTCAGTGAGGTCAGGGGTAACATCACCCCATTTTACAACTGGGCAAGCTGAGATTAAGAGAGTTTAATTGATTTGCCAAAAGTCAGACCGCTTTTAGTTGGTGGGGGTCGCATGTGAACCCAAGCAGTTTGACTCCTGAATCTTGATTCTCTTTCTGTCCTTTTGGTCTGTTCTTATGTGCACAGAAGCGCATGTATCCATCCCTCGGCGGGCCCTTGGAACAGATCAGATTTCCAAATATCAGCCAACACACACCTTTAATCGTCAGCTGGCCTCCTTCCTCGAACCACTCTGCTCCCCGCTCTTGGACGAGTGGAGTGCAGTGGAGGGGGGGGGCCGGGGGGGAGGAGCGGGGGAGAAGCAGGGAAGCAGCCGGCTGTGCCAGGATGTCCTAGGCAGTCCTTCTAGAACACTGTCAGGTGTGGGGGAAGCCTACAGCAGAGAAGCCTTTGTGTTATTTCACATATGGGGTTCTAGGAAGAGACCCCATTAAAATAAAATCAGTACATGACATGGGTAGGCAGAGCAGGGCTTTGATTCTGCACCCAGAAGGTTCCGCATGCCCTATGGAGGGACACAGAAAAGAGCTGACAGTGCCAGTGGACATGCTTTTGCCGTGGGAAGGTGAAGTGGCCCCGAGACAGAGAGCTGCAGGGCAGCCCTACATGAGCAGGGGAAACACAGGTGTGGCAGCCAGACCCCAGATGGAACTCCGGCACCGGAGAGAGCTGGGGCAGGGCTGGTCAGCTGGGAGGCACTCTGAGTGGACTGGGCTGACAGCCAACTGTCTAGGAGTCCGCCAGCTGCAGACCCAACAAGCACAAGCCGCTGGGGCCAGGGAAATGGAAGTCATGGAGGCCACCTCCTAGGATCAGGAGGATAAAATGAGGATGAGGTTCATGAAGGAGCATGACATAGGTCACACACTAGACGTGGAATGTCAGAACGTGTCCTCCCTTCCGTTCAGTTGTCTCGTCACGGATGCTACCATCAGTGGTGCCCAGAGTTGCTGGAAAATGGGTCGTGGCTCAGTGACAGGAAAGAGACAAACAGGCTTCATTTCAAGGTTTGTGCAGAGTTTGGACCCGATCTCCTGGGTGAGGTTTATCTTGTCACCAATTGGAAGATTGATTAAATGAGTAAATGAACGAATGAGTGAATGCATGATTAAGGCCTTCGCCAAGGACTGTGGAGACTGTGAAAACCTTTAAGGTGATAAAGAATGGAGACAGTCATAGGCATTGAAACTATGTCGAGGGGAGAGGGAAGAGTTAAGTATAGATTTCCTTCTCCAGAACAGAATTGAGGGGGTTCAGGGGGGATGCCAACCAGGGCTGGAGCAGGTAGGAAAGGCCTTACCCTAGATATGTCATCTATTATTATCATGTGAGGTTCTGGCATGCTTTTGGCAGGATCACCTAAATAGCAGAGAGAGTAACTTTTCAGTCTCAGTTCAGAAGTCACCTCCTCCAGGGAGACATTCCTGATACCCCCAGCCTGGTTTACGTGCCAATTCTGTGCTACTCTCTATCATCACACTGTATGATGATAGTCTGTTAATTGTGGTTCTCTCACTTGAAGTGAGTTCTTAGAGACAAAGCTGTGTCTCATTTCGTCTCCCTGTGTCCCCAGCACAGAGTCTGACCCAAGACGGGCATATAGAAAATAGTAGGTACTTTAGTTACCAATGTCCTTGACTTTCTTAATAACCTCAATACCCAGAGTTGCCCTATTATGACATATACAATGCAGAAAGCTGAGCCTCAGAAAAGCGAAGAAGCTTTATATCTTGTCCTCATTTCTGCATCCTTTCCTGCCAGAGTGTCTGGCCTAAATTCTTGAGGTTTGGAAACAGTATGGAAACTCGGGATGATGGGGCATTCTGGCTGGGTGGGTGGGTAGGAAGATGGAACAATAAAGAAAGAGCACATGTTAGCAATTGGTGTCTGTACCACATGCCAGACACAATGCTCCCTCCTAGACCACCCGAGAAGAGATGCCTCGTGGTCTGAGGGAGGGGTGTGAGCCACATGCTCTCCAGGCACCATCTGCTAACCAATTTAGAACAAATAGGCACAAGGGAGCTCGTGATGTTAGTAGGTACATGATGCCTCTGGCAGAAAGAACTGGGATTAAAAACCCCTCAAAATCCCTGCAACACATACAGAAGTTTACAGAGGTGAGCTGATGGGGGACACGCACAGTGACTCGAAAATAGCAGTTCCAAGAGCCAAGAGCTAAGAAAACATCACACACCTGTAGCACATCCAATTTTTTTAAAATACAATAAAAGAGGGCCACAATTTTGCTTCTAGAGGGAGCCCCAGACGGACTCCTGAAGTCCCCCGGGGACCTGTTCCTTTGTAGCCTTTCCTGGCCACACTCCGGGCTACCCGTAAATCTGACCCTCTCCACAGCCAGAAGGCCGCTGGAGCTCAGAGACTCACCGGAGCAAACAATTTCACAAAAACAATCTGTCCCATAAACAAAGTCAGTGGAAAGTGTCCAGCCCCACACAATAGAGCTAATCTTCTGGGCACACATTTCCCGTCCGGGGTATTAGCTTAGACACTGCTTCCTCCTTGGTGGAGGTAACGCCACTTGGCCTGCAGATCCAAGAAAAATAATGCTCCGTAGACCCCCCCACTTGTCAGAGGCACAACAGGCAGGAATTCAGAAGCTGGAGCCTCGATTTCTTCCTCCTTTCTTCGCTTCAAGAAGCACAGCAAGTTTAAAGGCAGGGTCACATGTTGGAGAGAACATGGGTATATGGATTCTGATTTGGCTGCCCCACTGACTAGCCCTGGGGGAAGTGATTTAATTTCCCAGAACCACAAGTTCCCTCTTGTTCAAAGCGGAGTGTGTAAAGACGTCCAGCCTTACTTGTACTCAGGCGAAAAGAAACCTGAAACGTTCAAAGGCCATTATGAAAAACAAACAAACAAAAAAACCCACAAAAACCCCAGAAAAGAACATGTGTTGATGAGAATGTGGAGAAATTGGAACCCTCAGGCACTATTGGTAGGAGTATAAAATGATGCAGCTGCTATAGAGAACAGCATGGAGGTTCCTCAAAAAATTAAAAATAAAATTACCGCATGATTGAACAATCCTACTTCTGGGTATATATCCAGAAAAATGAAGAGATATGCATACACCCATGCTCATAACAGCATTATTCATAACAGCCAAGAGGTGCAAGCAACACAAATATCCATTTATGGGTGAATGGATAAAAAAACGGGTACATCCACACAATGGAATATTATTCCATCTTAAAAAAAAAAGGGAAAGGAATAGAAAGAAAATCCCGTCACAGGCTACAACATGAATGAACCTCGAGGACATTATGCTAAGTAAAATAAGACAGTCATCATGAAAAGACAAATACTGTGTGTTTTCACTTATACGAGCTGTCTGAAGTAGAATGGTGGTCACCAGGGGCTGGAGTGGGCACGAGGGGAGTTGCTGTTCGTCTGGTGCGGAGTGTCGGTCTTGCAGATGAAGAGGAACGTGGCTGTATGATGGTGTGAGTGGACTTAACGCTACCATGCTGTGCACTTAACAATGCATATGAGGGTACATTTTATGTTGCATGTTTTTACCACAATTTTAAAACTTAACACACTTAGATACCATTTCTCTGATCATCAGATTGGCAAAGCTTAAAAGGTCTGGAAATATCAAGTGCTTGTAATATGGTGGTGGAAAGGAAATATCCCTCTTTTTCGGAGGGGGATAAATGAGTGTAACTGCTATACAAAACAATTGGTCCCATCTAGCAAAATACAAAATACACATATTCTAGAAACTAGCAATTTGCCTTCTCACTATCTATCCTAGGACATGTATGAGGATGTTTGAGTCATCGCTGTTATAAATACAAAAATTTACAACATCTAAATGGTTGTTAATAGGGGAATGGATAAATATTGATAAAAATAGTACGTACTTAAAATTTAAGGGAATGAATCAAATCTATTTCTATTAACAGTGATTGATTTTAAAAACATTGAGTAAAAAAGTTCAGGTTATACATTATACACAGTGTATCGCTCATGTAAATTAAAAGCACAAAATACTGATATAGGGTGGGCCAAAAGTAAGCATACTGTTGTTCGTATGGATAATCATACAATAATAATAAATAATAATACAAGAATAAACTGCTTTGCCTACTCACAACTGTAAACCTACTTTGGCCCCACCCTGCATATATTTTCTGTGTATAGAAATATAGATTAGGTAACCAGAAAATGAATTACTTGGAACATAAAGCTCCTTATTAATGTCTACTGGGTCAGTCTCTGCATGGCCCACAGTGACCCTGGACTTCTGGTGGCCTCCTGGTGGCCTCCTGGCGGTCATGCTTTTTTGTGTTTCCCTCTCAGGCCTGTGCCCCATTCATTCCTTAGTGTCCCAGTCAGGAAACTGTGGACATGGCAGCGTATGCATTCTGAGGTTACAATGTAGAAAGCATTGTGGCTTCCTCCTTGCTTTCTTGTTTTCTCCATTGCTCACTCTGGAGGAAGCCAGCTGCCATTTCTGAGGACACTTGAGCAGCCACGTGACAAGGAATAGCCAATGCCAACTTGACCCACCTTCAAGGTGTAGCCACCAGTCCCAGTGAAGCCTGTAGGTGACTGCACCTCATTGGAAATCTCAAACTGCAACTGCCCAGCTAAGTTGCTTCTGAATTTCTGACCTATAGAAACTATGGCACAATAAGTGTGAACAGTGTTAAGCCACTGAACCCGAAGGTAATTTGTTACGTGGCAATAGGTAAGTAATACAGATGTGGTTGCCTAAGGCTCTGTGCTGAGGCCTGTTCTCCATTCGCTTTGGTAGGTGTTGGAAAGGTTACCAGGGCACTTGGGTATTACACCAAATATTTTCTTCTTAAAGTAATTAGAAGGATAGATTGTTCTTCAAGGTGTATTTCTGAATTTGATATAAAGTCAATTCCGCCAGCATTGTTTCCCTATCTTGGGGGTAAGGAGCGGTGGTCTGGTCTGTCTGTTATGGGCTGACATATGCCCCCTTCCCTGATTCATACACTGAAACCCTAGTCCCCAGCACCTCAGGGCCTGACTCCATGTGGAGACAGGTCATTTAAAGAGGCAATGAAGTTAAAATGAGGACATTGGGGTAGGCCCTTATCTAATATTCCTGGTGTCCTTTGAAAAAGATTAAGACATAGACTCGTACAGGGGCGACCGCATGAGGACACAGGGAGAAAACAGCCATCGATAAGCAAGGAGAGAGTGCTCACCATACTTGCACTTTGATCTTGAACTTCCAGTCCCCAGAATTGTGAAAAAATAATTTTCTGTTGTTTAAGCCACCCATCTGGTAGCCTTAGAAAACTGACACGAAGTTTCTTACACTTGCTTTATGAATAACGACCTTAGGTCCAAAGGGTAGAAATGACTTGGCCAAGGTCACAGGGAGAATGTAAAGCAGGACAGCAAGGAGAGCCCACATCTTCTACCTGGAGTCCAGTGGTTCCTCCAATGAGAGACCAAGGTCCCACACTGGAGGAGAGTTCTCAGACAATGCTGGTTGACATCATTTGTGCTCCTTGTTCACTGTTCACAAGCGCAAGTGCGTGTCCTCTGCCCGCAGCCTCCATCACCTCTGCCCGACACACTGCAATTTCTCTCTGAGAACGAGCCCCAGTCTGACTCCCCTTTTTCACACGCGCCTCCCATTGGAAGAGCAGCCAGTTCAGGAGATTGTGCTGTATTCCAGGAAGCATTGACAACAAGCCTTCAGAGCATCCAACATGGAGGTGGCGGCCAGAAGCCCATGAACTTTCAGAACTCTCAAGAGTATGTGCATAGAGCTCTTTACTTGTCTCTCCTCTTTGTGATGACAGACTCTCAGGGGAAGACCTCCCCACCCCCAGAGGAAGGTCTCCTGCTCCACCCCCACACATTTCTAACCCTCCCTAGACGTCTCCATCTGGATGTCTTTAGGTGTCTTTGCAACACCTAAATCCCGACAAGCTCAAAATGGAATCAGTTCCCTCCAACACCTCCGCCCACCATGGCCCTGACCTCATGTAATGTCATTGCCATACAAATAACAGTGATTGACCATCTACTGCGGGCCTGCAATATACCAGGTAATTGACACAAATAGCCAATCACTCAAACTCAGCCACGCATAGTGGGCACTATCGCTGCCCCTCCACAGATGAGGGCACCCAGGTGTCCCACAACGATGTGGCTGCAGACTTGTAAATGGCAGAGTTGAGACACGCCTGCCCACCTCTGAGGCAAACTGGTGTCCCACTAGCCACATCTGGTCTGCAGATGGGTTTTGTTTGGTCTTGACGGTGGTTTTTTGTTGCTTTTTTTTGTTTTTAATCCTAATGAAAAACATTACAAAATCAGGACATATCCCATAAAAAGCCAAATGTCTGGAGTTTCCAGAAATAAGGAGAGAAAGAGAGAGAGAGATGATCTGGCTGTGTAACCTTGACAAGATCATTAACTTCTCTGAACTCAGTAGGGATAATAAAAAGGGGGCAGCTGCTACTCAGCTCTAGAGAGTGCTATGGGTAGGGTGGGGACAGCCCAGAGGGTCATGATGGTAGAAATGGCTAATGTGTACTCTACACTCATCAAGGGCCAGAAGAGTGGAGAGGAACACCGGGGCTCTGTCCCAGACCAGACTCCCAAACCCCAGGCCTATGCAACCCTGGACTAGGACAGACTTAGGTAGCGCAGATTCTAGTCACCCAGGGACGGGTCTGTGAGGGTCGCACTGAAGCTCACTCATTTCTCTGTCTTCCCAGGTGCTGTCCAATACCTGTTTGTTGAATCACATGGAATAAGCATCTAAAAACAAAATAAATATACACGCAATACAGAAACAAACTCATGGATGCAGAGAACAAATTGATGGTTGCCAGATGGGCAGGGGTTTGGGGGGGTGAAAAAGATGAAGGAATTGAGACATATAAACTGTCAGTTATAAAAACAGTCACAGGGATGTAAAGTACAGCATAGAAAATATAGTCAGCAATATTGTGTCAGATGGGCCCTAGACTTACTGGGATGATCACTTTGTAAGTTATGTAAGTGCCTAATCGCTTGTTGTACTCCTAAAGTTAATATAATATTGTGTATTAACTGTAATCGAAATAAAAAGAAGAACTGGTGACTAAAGTAAAGTTAGTTTATAGCCTGGTTGCTTACTAAAAGGATAAGCAAAGAATCATGGTAAAAATAAAACAGTACATACGCACATCCTTTGTCTTGGCAATTCCACTCCAAGGCGTTTGTCTAAAAGACATCGTCGCATGCATGCGGAAATCACACATGTACGAGGAAATTCACAGCAGCATAATAATAGCAAAAAACTGGATGCTGATCAAATGCACTCAGGGCCATCTGTCAAGCAGACACTCTTCTGTGGGAGATTATGACACGGTGCGTAGAGCACAGACTAAGAGGCCAAATCCCAGTGTGGCCTCAGGCAAATCACTGTGGAGCCTCGGTTTTCTCTTCAGGAAAATGGGGAAGTGATCATACCCACTTCGCTGAGTCACTGAGGATTAATCTAGGGTAAAGACTTAGGAAAGAGTCTGGGACACATTTTTAATAAGCATGATCTAAACCTATCAACAGCAGTGATAGTAATAATAGTAGTATTGCTGATTCTCTACAGCCATTAAAAGGCAAGGTGCAGCTCTGAATCACCTCTATACGAACTGCCTATTCAATAAATAACTAAATATTCAAGCGAGGAAGGCAGGAAGGGTGCCGTGGAGCAGATCAGTTAGAGTAAAAGCAGAAGTGGGGTCAGAAGATTCCCACCTGGGGACCGGCCACCTGTCAGCTGTGCTCTGCTGCAGTCAGATGACTCCTCCGCACCTTGATCTCCTGGTTTGTAGAGAGGAGTACATGACACGCCTCGGGAGGAGCACACTCTAATGCACTCTCCACAAAGCCAAGTTTGGTGCAGGGGCTGCTGCAGTTGCTTAGGGTATACATGAGCACACTTCTGTGGCTTCA
This sequence comes from Sturnira hondurensis, assembly GCF_014824575.4. Taxonomy (NCBI): domain Eukaryota; kingdom Metazoa; phylum Chordata; class Mammalia; order Chiroptera; family Phyllostomidae; genus Sturnira; species Sturnira hondurensis. Next base: position 9,951,436 of record NW_028090025.1, read on the forward strand.
ACTACCCTTCCGTTTGCGGAAGCGCATACTGGAGTACAGCTACCCCAGTAGTGAAATTACCAAAGGGTGAGGGCCAAGTACTTCCTGACTGTATTTCTGTCTCCATGGGGTGGAGGAAAACATACCCTTCCTGGAACCAAAGGCAGGGTTGACCCAGCAGAGAAACTGTGGAGGAAATTGGGTGTGGGAGAGGCAGGCCTGGGGTGGTGGGACCCTCCTTCCCACTCACTGAAACAGGACTATTATGGGATGAATTGCGTACCCCTAAAAGATGGTGAGGTCCTATAACCCACAGTATCTGTGAATGTGACCTTATTGAGAAATAGGGGCTTTGCAGATAATCAAGGTAAGTGGGCCCCTAATCAATAAGACTGGTGTTATAATAAGGGGGAAATTTGGACACAAGACACATACAGAAGAAAGATGATGTGAAGACACAGAAAGAGTACCATCTACAAGCTAAGGAGTACCTGAGACCATCAGAAGCTAAGGGAGAGGCATAGAACAGATTCTCCTTCCTGGGCTCAGAAGGAACCAGACCTTGACCTTGGACTTCCAGCCTCTTAGATAGTGAGACAATGCATCTCTGTTGTGTAAGTCACCCAGCTGGTGGTACTTTACAGCAGCCCTAGGAAACCAATACAAGGCCTGAACGTCAAAAAGCTGCGGTGAGGCCCTGGGCCTGGCCCTCTCTGCCCTAGGCCCTGGTAGGTCATGGCTAGGAGAAGGGCAAGGTAGCACCACCAATTGGTGCTAAGACAGACTGGAGCTCACAACCACAGGACAGGCAGGAGTGATGGGGAGCATTTGCCTTTTCACTCCTATTGTCTGTCCCCTTCAAATAGCTGTTTTCCTTTTTTAACCCCCTTGTGCTCCCAGAATGACTTTTGATGTCTATCTAAGAACACAGGGGCCCAGGGGATCCAGAACTTTGCAACTGTGAGTCATTTTCCAATGACTTTCCTGGTTTTTGCATACCCACTTACTGCTGGCTCTCATTGCTTAACATGGCCTATCTACTTAAAAAACAAACTGAAATACTCTCTTTACATTTATCTTAAATATAATATTCATACAATCATGGCACTAATGTGCTAGTTATTTTTCTAATGTGTTATTAAATATAGAAACTATTAAAATGATAAATGTTGTTTCATGTACTCAAGTTTGGAAAACATGGGCCACAGTCAACCCCAGCCATTCTTCCTTGTTTCTCCTAAGTGACCAAAGAGAGGCCCAAGGCTACACAAGCCTCGCTTAGTCCTGCAGGAACCCTGGACACCCCACCCCAAGTGTCTCATCTCACCAGAGGCTTGCCCTTGGGTCTGTCCTCACATGACAGTCCTGTGTTCCCTGGGCGTTTGTTAACACACAGGTTTCTCATTTGGGGGCGACTGGCATTTGGAGCAGGATGATTCCTTGTGTTAGTCTATCCTGTGCATTTGAGGACATTTCTCACCTCCGACTCCCTCCCATGCTGGCAATGGGCCTCCATCATCACGACAAGCAGAGCCTCCCGCCTCCATTTCAACTTAATACCCACAGACGTACATTGTCTCCTGTGCCCAACATCTTATCTCATTCTCAAAGCATGAGGTTCATTTTATGATTCCATTTCACAGATGAGAAAATGGAGGCACAGAGGGGCAGCCTCTGCACCTTTGCCTCCCACAGCAAATAAGTGGTAGAACGAGGGTCTGAGCCCAGACATTTCCAGATCTGTAGCAATGTGGGGAGTGGGAGGGCACTGAGCTGAGAGCTGGGAGACCAGGTTGGGGGAGTTGTTTTGCCCCTGCCTGTGCAAGGACATCACCTCAGAGTTTTCGTCGGAAAATAAGGGCTTTGGGCCAAAGGCTTTCAGGGGCTTCTGCTGACTCCTAAGACCTGAGAGTACCTTCTGTGAGCCCCAGACAGCTGGAGCAGATGGGAGGTCAGCAGCAGGCCCCGTGAAGGCTGTGGAAACTGACCCTGCAGGACACAGAGCTCCCATCCGCACCATGGGCGGTGAGGCCGCCTGCTGGCTGATCACAGGGCTTTCATTCTTGGGCCTCTCCTCCTCATGCCCAGGCATCTACCTGACCACATTCGGGGCATCTGAGGACATGGTGGATGTTATCTGGCCCAGAACGCTGGGCCCGGTTTCCGGGGAATGAGTCAGGTGAGGCTGCAGGTAACCCAGATAGCCACTGTCTGCATGGTCCCCAGAGGAGCCCGCCCATGAGAACCGCCATGCCCAGGGGACAGCACGCAGGAACAGTTGCCTTAGCTGGACGCTGATTCCTCCCAGCAGCTCCAGAGGTGGAGGAGGAGGCAGTTGCCACAGCTACAAATACCTTCAGATTCTACAATGCCATTCCCTGCATGTGGTGTGCATAGTAACGATGAACATGACAGCGATGAACAATCAGTATTATCTCTCCCATTTTTTGAGGGGCCCCTGGGTGGGAGGCAGAGAGCTTTCCACTCAATATTTTTTCCTTTTAACGTATTTAATACTCTGAGCCCTCTCAGAGTCAGGGACCTTTGTCCCCAGTTCAGAATGGCGAAACTGAGGTTCGAAGACCTTAAAGAAGATGCCCAATGGTTGATAAAGAGCAGAGCTGGGATTCATACCTGGGCAGCTGACTCACCACCAGCTGCTTGCCACCCTCACTAAAGCCCTGACCACTTGATGCTTGTTTTACTTTACTTTCACCTGGATACAAATGAAAAGTCAGCAGAGTAGGTCAGTGGGAAGAAGAAACCCAGATGCTGGGCCCAGCCCTCTCCACTGGCACTCGAAGGATGCGACATCACAAAGAGGAAGATGAAAGGCTTCGTACTCCCTGAGCACAAATAACCTGCCCAGCCTTAAGCCCTTGCCCTGAATAATCTCAATATCCACCCACACAAGGGTTTAGCAAGCTAAGGGGATGTTAGTCTCAATTTACAGATGGAAACACTGAGGCGCACTGAGGTAAAGTGACTTGTCTCCAGATCCCACAAGTAGGAAGCTGCTGTGGGGATTGAAACTCTGGCCTTAAAAGGCTCCAAGGGGAACAACAAAATTCCAATAGCTGCAGGCAGGGAGGTCAAGGCAGCTCAAACGCCAAGTTTGTGCCAGGAGAAGTTCTTTCTCTCCTGGGCTCTCTGGCCAGATAGGAACCTTGGGAAGGTTATGTTCCCCACTAGGCCTGGGCCAGCCCTGGTGTCCTCTGCCCACTTGCTTATTGCTTATCCAGAAATCCTCATCTCTGTCACTCAGCCTCACCGACCTCCATCTCCAGGCTCCAGGAAACCTGAGCCTCCTTGCACCTGCCCAGGCAGGATCCCAGGACACGGCCTGAGTCGGAGCTTTTCCCTCCTGTCTCAGAGTCAGACTAGGACAGACCTTGCACCAAGGTTATTCATTTATTTTCCAGTCACTTGTTAAGTTATTGCTATATGCCATGCATTATGGTGAGCACCAGGGAAACAGTGAATGAAATAGAATTGCTCCATAAAAATACTCTGTCCTTTTTTATGGCTGCATACTGCTCTATTGCTGTCCCCAGACTTTTATGAATAAGCCCCTTTAACGCTTTTTTCCCCCCTAAATTTTTATTTTGAAATAATTTCAGACTCACAAGAAGTTGCAAAACTACTCCAGAGTCTCGAGTACCTTCACCCGCTTTCCCCAGTGCTAACACCTTATCTATCCACAGTACACTGTCAAAACTGGAAAGTACCTGCCTTATTCAGATTTCAGCAGTTTTTCCATGCACTCATTGTTATTTTTATATAGTTCTCCAAAATTCCAGTGTGTGAAAATCTGTGCAATTACCTTCATAATCAAGATAAAGAATTATTCTACCACCATGAACAAAGTCCCTCATGCTGCCTTTCATGTGAGTTAGATCCTACTTTACCCTGTCTGCTGGTGGCCATCCATCTGCTCTCCGTCTCTAGGGTTCTGTCATTTCAAGATATCCTATAAATGGTGACATGTATAGTATAAAACCCTCAGAGACTGGCTTTCTTGTTCATCCAGCATAATAATACCCTTGAGAGCCAGCTGAGTTGTTGGGTGTATCAATACTTAATTCCTTTTTGTGGCTGAGCTGCTTTATCCATTTGCCTGTTAAGGTTTCAGGGCTATTACAAATAAACCCGCTATGAAAAGTCATGCATAGGTTTTCTTATGGACGTACCATTTCATTTCTCCAGTATTACGTAAGGGGCAGGAGTGCCGTTGCTGGGTCAGATACTGAGGGCATAATTAGCTTTATGAGAAATTGCCAAATTCCTTTCCAGAGTCCCTGTGCCATTTTACATTTCTACCAGCAATGGAGGAGAGGTTCAGGGCCCACCCTCCTCACCAACCCTTGGTATATCAATATTTTTTAAATTTGAGCCTCTCTGATGGGTATATTGTTGTATTCTATTGTGACTTTATCTTGAATGTCCCTAAGGGCCACATCTTTTCATGTGCTTCTTTGCCATTTGTACTCCTTCTTCAGTGAAATGTCTGTTTTACCCATTTTGTCATTGGATATATGAGAGCATATATATTTTTTTGCTGTTGAGTTTTTAAAGTCCTTTATAGATTCTGGACCCCAAATTTTGCAAATATTTTCTCACACTCTGTGGCTGTCCTTTTATTTTCTTTTTTTAAAAAATATTTTATTTATTTATCTTTAGAGGGGAAGGGAAGGAGAGAAGGAGAGAAATATCAATGTATGGTTGCCTTTCGTGAGTTCCCTTCTGGGAACTGGCCTGCAACCCAGGCGTGTGCCCTGACTGGGAATTGAATCGCGATCATGTGGTTCGCAGGCCCGCACTCAATCCACTGAGATACACCAGCCAGGGCCTTATTTTCTTAACTGGTTCTTTCATAAAGCTGAATTTTCAAATTTTGACAAAGTCCAACTTAATATTTTTTTTTTTGAATTGTGTTTTTGGTGTTATATACAGAACTCTTCACCTAATCCTAGGTCATGAAAACTTTCTCCAGTGTTTTCTTGCAAGCCTTGTATATTTATGCTTTATGTTCAGATCTCTAATCCATTTTGAGTTGATTTTTTGTGCACAGCGTGAGGCTTACTTCAAGGGTCATATTTTTGTCTATGGACTATTCTTGGTCCTTTGCCTTTCCGTGTAAATTTTAGAATCATATTGTCTATATCTACAAAAATGCTGCTGGGATTCTTATAGAAATGTGTTAAACCTATGAATCAATTTGGTGAAAATTGACATCTATACTACGCTGAGTCTTTCAATCTATGAACACCGTATGCCTCTCCATTTGTGTAAGACTTTTTAAATATCTTTAATCAATATTTTGAAACCTCCAGCATATAACTTATGTACGTATTTTACTGGACTTACACCAAAGTATTTTATTTTATTTTTTGGAACAACTATAAATGATATTGTATTTTAAATTTTGTATCCAGTGTTTCATTGCTAGTCTATAGAAAATGATTGATTTTGTGTCTTGACCTTGGATCCTGCAACCTTGCTATTGGACTACTACTCAGTTGGTAGTTCTAGGAGCTGTTTCTGTATGTTTTCTTTTTAGGTTCCTTGCCACTCTCCTGTGAATCGCCAGCTCTGTCATGTAGCCTCACAGACATCTATCTCCAGGCTTCAGGAAACCAGAGCCTCTCTGCACCTGCCTAGCTGGTGTCCTCATGTACAGGGCCTGGAGGAGGGGAAGCAAGGGACACAAAGGCCTAGGTCCCTTTTCCCACGTTCAGAGTCACAACAGGACAGACGTTGCACTGAGGTTATGTACTTATTCCCTGTCGCTTGGAGAGTTCTTATTATGTACGAGGTGCCTTGACATAAGCACTGGGGAAACAAAGTAAATGAGGCAGAACTGGCCTGCGAAGACCTACTCCATCCTTTTCATGGCTGTATACTGCTCTACAGTGATCCTGAAACTTTTGTAATGGAGCTCCCTTAAAGTTTTGAACTTCAAACAATCCTCAGTTGCTGCATATTGCTTTTTTTGCACATTAAGACATGAGCTACTCTGTGAATATGTTAGGTACATTACAGGAAAGGAAAATTCACTGTTTAGCAAAGTGATTAATCTCACTTACTTGGGAATGACTGCTAAAGTCCAGGTTCTCTGTGTCTCACATAGGGATGATAATAGCACCCACCTCACAGAGCTGCTGTGGAAATGAGATGAATACACAGGGCTTCGCTCATAGCAAGTTTGTTCTTATTAAATCACATGAAGCACAAATAGAAACATGAAGTTTAGTAATAGAGGAGTTCTACATTTACTTCTTGCACTGCCTGCCTGGAGGTGCTGTGGTTTAGTCAACCACTCCTCCTTTGGTGAATGTACAGCTTAGCTTGTCTCGGTTTTGCTGCTGTGAAGGACACAGCAATAAGCATCCTTCTCTGTGGCTTCTTTGGCTTACGTGCCAATGTGGCTCTAAGGTGTCTTCTGAGAAGTGAAACTGCTGAGTCAGGAGAAACGCCCACTTTTAATTTTAACAGCCACTGCCAGGCTGGCCTCCACTGCGGCCATATCAATTTACAATGTCCGGGGCGTCGCTACCCCTCCCCCACTGCAGCCCTTGATATTGGCAGACTTCGTGCTACTGCTCTCAGGGGAGGGCAGGAGGGACCAGGAGGAAACATGGTATTCAAAGGAGACATTACCTTTACCCTCAGTGTTTCAAATTTGTTGACAACGTGTATTCCTGAAGACATGTAATTAAGAATTAATCATAAGCAACTCCCTTCAACATAATAGTCCTGATGGAGCTTAAATCTACTGGTTGTAGCATACATTGAGCAAACACAGAGACAAAACTTCTGCTTGCAAATCACATAAAGGACTGTGGAGGACACTGAGAGGACATGCTGATGACAAGGTGGACGATGGTGACGATAGCTGCTGCCATTAGGGGCCCGACACAGTTCTGAGCACTTTACACTTGTGAAATCACTTACTCTGTAACCACCCCATGGAGCGGATGCCACTCTCTCTATTTAACAGATGATAGAGCTGAAGCACAGAGCTGAAAAACTTGCCCAGGGTCACGCAGCAAATAGAGAAGCCAGGATGGAAGCACAGCAATCTGGCTCCAAAGCCCAGGCTCTCAACCAGCTCTGCTACAGGTGCCCCTTCTCGCTGGAGAATTCCCGATGGTGGCGGAGGGGGCACCACACAACCTAAGAGCCCATCCCAGTACCATGTGCTGGAACAACAGTGACCTATCTGTTGATATGGAAGAGATGAAGTGCTTTTGCACATGCAATTTTAAAAGGTAAAATAGGATAATGAGAGAGTTTGTAGGCCTTACCTCCCATTCCTCCTCTACAGAGACTGAATGGGAGCTCAAGGGGGTGACAGGTTTGCCCACAGGGAGAGTAAGTGTCAGAGCAAGAACGCACATTCCATTACTCTGCCTCCTGGCCCAGGGTAGCGTGGTGGGCAGAATGGGGCCCCAAAGATATTCACACCATGATTCCTGGAACCTGTGAGGGTGTCATGTTACCTGGCAAAGGGGACTTTGCAGATGTGGTTAAGGTTACAGATCTTAAAATAGGGAGATTATCTTGATAAACCCAATAAAATCACATGATTAAATAAATCCTTCAAGGCAGAGATCTTTTTCTGGCTGGAAAGATGAGGCAGATGAAGTCACGTTTTGAAGCAGGAGAGTCGCCACACTGTTGCTGGGAGAGGGCACATGGAAAACATGAGAAGGAATAGTTGCAAAGACCAGCCCCCAGATGGAAACAGGGACCTCAGTCCTACAACCACAAGGAACTGTGTTCAGCGAACAACGTAAGTGAGCTTGAAATTGAATTAATCCCCGAGCTTCCAGAAAAGAATGCATTCCATTGACTGAAGAGTCAGGTGAGTCTCTAGGCAAAGGACTCTATATTGAGCCACACTGTGCTTGAACGTCTGACCTACACATATAAACAGATGTCATAAACAGATGTTTTAAGCCACGGAACTTGTGGTAATGCATTACAATAGCAGTAGAGAAATAACATACCAGTGTTGGTGTCACTGCACCATAGGTGATTTGCAGGGCCTGAGCACTCACTTGGTCTAAAAGTATCCCTTCTACTGACCTGCCACAGTGACTGATATTCCTGCTGACCGATTAAGGTATTTTTCTTTCCTTTCAAGAGTCTTGCTGATAAGCCCAGATACAGCCCGAGGTGAAGGAGTATCTTAGCAGCCTATCACTAGTTAATGTGCAACCAGTGGTGCTTCCTGCCTCAGAACAGAACTGGCCTGTTTTGATGCAGAGTCCAGAACTTCCAAATGGAAACGGGCCCTGCTCTGAAAGCCCTGAATAGCCGGTAGGGACTATGGGCTCATTGGCAACAGAAGGAAGAGTGGACCTCAATATAATTTCATCTGGTGTGGCCACGGCCTTGCAGTGCCCTGACTTACTGCGTTTTCACCTGCTGTGCTCTATGCTGAGAATGCCTTTTCCTCAGCTCTTCCTGGAGATGCCTTTCATTCATCGTCCAGGGTCAGCTCGTCAGAAAGGTCTTCTATTACCATCTGGCTAAAGCAGCATTTCTCTTTCCTAGTCACTGCAATCTTCTCCATGGCCCTATTGCTCTGAATTATCTTCTTTGCCTGTGAAAGTACTTATACTTCCCACCCCAACTAGGCTAGCAGCTCCAAGAATGCTGAACTTGGCCTACTTACTGGGGTATCTCCAGTACCAAAACAATGGCTGAAACATCATGGACATTCAATAAGTATTTTCTGGGTGAATGGAAAACTTAAATACAAGGTGATGTCTGCCAAAGGCAATAAGAAACATAAAGGATAAGATTCCATAAGGGAGTAGAGGAGGATGGAAGAGAATTAACTGAAAAGGTCCAAGATGCTTTTATGGGAGGCACATGGTTGAGGCGGATAAGATGTGGTCCATAGGAGGGTGGACTAACACAAGCAAAGGCAACCCTAGGGCTGCCCAGGTAATGGGAGTCAATCCTGTTTGGCCAGAATAAAGGGTGAAGCTCATTAAGCTGAAGCTTCAGCACTTACCACTTGCATGGGCATTTCCAAAGCCCCATCTAGGTGCTCACATGGTCATGTGTTCCTATAAAATTTACAAGACTGTGTTGTTTAATTATGATCGATGAAAAGCAATCTTTCCTACCTGACTTCCCTTCTACCTCACCTATCTTACTTCCTTTTGTCTTCAGTGGCACTGGAATCCCTGGAGGAATTTTTTGGATCTAACTATGAGAAGTTGGATTGGGGATACTTTTAGTTTAGATTGAGTGGGCTATATTTCTGCACTTCACAGTCACTTCCTCATGTAATTAAGTAACTGCTAGCTATCCTTCTATAGGAATAGTTTCCAGGAATATTCTTAACGCCCACTGGGTCCATGCACCTGGAATTATGACATGAAGGTGTGTGGCAATAAGAATATACCCCCACGGATGTGGGCAGTGGAAGAGAAACAGGTTTGAAATGTACAGAGCCAGAAGTGAGTCTGTGGAAAATGATTCTAAACCTTTCAGGACATATCTCAAAGAGAGTTGACAATGATTTTCCAAAACTTAACAAGAGCTCTAAAAATTTGTTACCAATCAACTGTTGTGAAGCTGAAAAAAATGATCACTAATCAATAACGGAGGACCAAATCCAATCAACAGGCTGTAGAACAATGGATTAATCCTTCTTTTCTGTCTACAGGTAATTACATTTTAAAGTCATTGTCCAAGGTAGAGGCAAAGAGGAGGAAGGAGAGAGGCCTGTGCCCTTGCTTGCACCGGTGGTCATGGAAGTCAACTGGAGGGAAGCAACAGTCAAAGTTATAGAGATGGGATTGCTAACCCACAGCAAGAGGAGAGGACGGCGAGAGAAGGGGTTGGAGGAAGAGAACTTTGAGATTTATTCTCATTTAGTTAAGGGAAAGGAACAAACATTGAGCAAATACCCTTTGCCAGGCATTGCGCTAACAACTGGGTGTTTATTCTCTTGTTTAATTTTCAACACACCTACGAGGTAAGAATGTTGTACCCTTTGCATAGACACGAAAAGGAAGTTCAGAAGAGTTAGGATTTAACTGAAGTCTGTTCAGCTCTAAAACCCAGGTCATTCCCAGCACAGGAGAAGTGAGATAAAAAAAGTACTTTGGGGCAGTGACAAGGAAGCTGGTATGGGACAGAATACGAGAAGGGAAGGAAGCAAGGGCCAGGGTGGGGCAGGGGCTAAGGAGGAAAACGCAAATGCCCCTAGACTGGGCTGTAAAGCAAATGTGTGAAGGGATTTACAACGTAAAAGTCATGCCCTGGCTGGTGGCTCAGTTGGTTGGAGCGTCATCTCATACACCAAAAGGTTGCAGGTTTGACCCTTGATCAGGGCACATACCTAGATTGGCGGTTTGACCCCCAGTCGGGGCACATACTGACAGAGTCAACTGACTGATGTTTCTCTCTCTCTCCCGTCCTCTCTCTCTAAAAAATCAATAAACATGTCCTCAGGTGAAGATTAAAGAAAAAGTCACAGGCACAGTCTTTTTCTGCACAGATCAACTTACACTTTCTTTTTGAAAATACGTGGCCTCCTTAGTCTAGGTTTCATTTTCTTGGGTACAAGAACTGTTTTTTAACTGCAGGGAATACAACTATGTAGGTGCACTGGATTCCTGGTTTCAGCATTGGGAACTGCGGCAAATCAGCGAACTACTCAAACTACCCAGCTCCGGCCCATAACACCAGGCTGAAATGCAGAACCAGGATTGCCAGACCGGATTTTCCAAGAGAAGCCCAAAATCCAGAATTTCATGTGAACTCTTAATTTCTAAATGTTGTTGATGAATTTATTATTATCATTAGAATTATGGGTAGCAACAAGGCATAACTATGAGTCAGATATGGAACCACATTTGACCTACCACTAATGAGGTTGGTGAGAATAATGAACAATGAAACTAAAATAATAACGATGATGGTAATGAACATGTGAGTATTTAATACATGCCAACTACTGTTCTAAATGCCTCACCTGAATTAACTCATTTAAGCTTCAACACAATCCTGTAAAGTTAGATATTATTATCCCCTTTTTATAACTGGGGAAACTAAGGTTCAGGTAGCCAGGAAGGGTGGAGACAGAATTCACAAGTGGTCCAACTCCAGAAGTTGGTTTTCAATCTCCAAAGCTGGTTAAGAAAAGGCCTCTGGATTTCACACTCAGGAGCAGGGTAGTTATCCTGGGGGTTGAGGCTGGGGTTCAGAAGGCACATGGACTCCTGAAATCACTTACCATGTTTTATGTGGATGCAAGAGTGTATTCATTGGAAAGGAAGTCTATAGCTTTCATAAAGTTCTTGAAGAGATCCTGAAAAGGTGAGGAATGACTGATTCAGGACCCTGAGTAACTTCAGCACTGGAGAAGCCAGTCCCAGAGTAAGGGGCAGAAGCTGGATGGCCAGGGGTTAAACAGGCAGTCAGCTGGGGAGGGTGGATGGGAGCCTTCTTTAGAATATTGTCAGTAAAGGGAGAGAAAGCAGGGAGAGTAACTTGAAGAGAAAGCAGGCGTAAGGGGAGATTCTAAAGATTAGAGAGACCTAAGCGTTTTGTCCACTGGGGAAGGAGGCCAGCAGAGAGGGAGATACTGAGGGATTTATGGTTCTGACAAAGCAAGGCTGCTTTGGAAAAGGGCCATGATGTAGCTGCCAAAACGAGGATCCCAAGAAAGCTGGTTAAGCTGAACTAAAATAAGACTTCACAAAGGGAAAGCAGCTTCCCTCCCCTTTTCTGGCTCCCCCAGAAGTAAAGCTGGAGAGCTTTTCTTATCCACTCACCCCCTCCTACTCCCTCGTGGGGCTTCTGCCAGCAAGCCTGCTCACCATTCAGAGCTGGGACAGTGCACCAGAGGACCTGCTAGTGTGTGTCTCCTACACAGCCACCCAGCCTCTACCTCCCTCCAGGACTGGGGGACTGTAACTACCTCTTTGCACTCTCCAAGAAAAACAGCCTCCCCAACCCCTCCTTATAAATATCCATTCTTTCAGCATAATTTTCACTCAGATTCATTTGATTCCTACAGTATATGAAAACCACTTCTAATAGGAAAGAAATGTGTGCTCCCCTCTTGAGACAGAAATCTTCTGAAGTACACTCCGACATCGATCTAGGATGGTTGCATCCATTCAACTCATTATTTTCTCCAACAGCCCCTTACAGAAGGCCTGTCATGCTAAGGGCTAGGGGCCAAGGGATATAACGCTGAGCAAAACAGGTGGGTTTCCCTGCTCTCGAAAGACTTAAAGTCCAGTAGGAAAGACTGGATTTAAAATATAGAAACTATGGTAAGTAGATAAATGTAAAAGAACAAGATGCTGTGAGTGTATGCTATAAACTGAACGTGTCCCTCCAAAATTCTCGTGTTGAAACTTAGCCCACAAGGTGGTATCAGGGAGGTGATTATGTCATGAGGGTGGAGTCCTCATGGACAGGATTAGCACCCATATACAAGAGACCTCAGAAAGCTCCTTGGCCTCTTCGAGGACACAATGCTAAGAGACAGCTGTCTATGAAACACAAAGTGGGCTCTCACCAGACGCTGAGTCTGCAGCACCTTGATCTTGGACTTCCCAATATCTAGACCTGTGAGAAATAAGTTTCTGTTGTTCAAGCCACCCCGTCTATGGTATTGCTGTGATAGCTTCCTGAATAGACTAAGACTAAGGATGAAGGTCAGAACCGGCTTTTCGGAGGATATTGTTTTTGAGGTGAGACACGAAGAATAAATCAGAGTTAACTTTATGAGAGCTAAAAAATGGAAGGGTGGTGGTTGGGAGGTAAAGGACAATTCAGCCAAGAGAGCTGCAAGCGCTGTGCATGGAGAAAGAGCGCCCCTCCCCCAGAGGCAGCAGCAGATGGATGAACATCACGTGCCATCATGGCTGTAGGCACAGGCCCTGTGCGAACACGGAAGGAGCACCTAACTGTGAGTAGGGCTCATGCAGGTGGATGAGTTAGTGGCAGTGGTGATGTCTTAGCAGAATTAGGAAGTTTAGTGTATAATTTCTTGGACTTTTTGCTGTACCTCTTAGTATAAATCCTCGACTTGGAAAATTTTCCAGTTTAACTGTCTCTTCTCCTAAGGTCGGAAACCAGAAGTCACCTTCCTAGACGCCCTTAAAGCTAAGATGTAGGTGTTGCTCTTGGCTGAGTATCCTCCGAGTTCACTTATCTGATCCTGCTGGACATTCCATGAGTTACCTACTATACAGCCTAGCATTTTCCCTTTCTTTTCAAAGTAGCTAAACTGGATTTTCTTGTTTGCAACTGAGAACCCTGACAAATACAGGAAGGATGATTAAGTCAGTAGGGGGAAAATGGTAGGAAAGGAGGCAGGAAAGGAGCCTGTGCACAGGGTTGAAAAACAGTATGACGTGGCAAGGAAAACATAATAGTTTAGGATGCAAATTTCCCCAAAGTCTGAGAAGGAAGTATCTTCAGCTCAGGAGCAAACAAGGCCTAAGGGTACTTTTGTATTCCTGACCCTTCTGGGAACTCACTGGGTATCTGCTACTCTAAACAAAAGGATTCCAGAGGTGGGGACATGTAGTAAATGTATAGAAAGGAGAGTGTTGGGTGGAATGAATACAATATCTTGTTCATGAAGTTAGGATATTACCTGTATCTCCTCAGACCCTTTAATCATCTGCCATGGGTATTTATGAAAACACACTCTTGAGAACCATGACCTGCTAATTACGTAGCCTTGGGTATTAGGTCACTTCAGTTCTCTCTCTGCTTCCTCATGTAAAGTGAGTGTTATCTGATAGAGCACCTGTAAGAACCTTTTGTAAACTGTAAAGTGATGAATAAATATGGTAGATGGTTCTCACTATCTTTGTGGTGCCAAGACAGATGTAAAAAACAAATGAAAACTAAGATGAATAATTTCAGTGGATCAGTATGTTCAGACGGGACCTGAGGCCCCAGGTTAAAAGTAGTTCCCATCAAGAGAGAAACAGCATTTGACAAAGATGTTCAAAACACTGTAGTCAGTCAGGACTCTCTTATGGTTGCAAGTGACACAAAATTTGTGCCCAAGTGACTTCAGGGAAACAGAAGGAAAGAAAGGAAGGAAGGAAGGAAAAAAGAAAAAGAAAGAAAGAAAGAAAGAAAGAAAGAAAGAAAGAAAGAAAGAAAGAAGAAAGAAAACATCAATTGAGAGAAAGAAAGGAAGAAAGAAATCTTGTATCACCAAAAATGACTCAGACACAATGGGAGTAGATGATTGTAGTTACAAGATCACAACTCTGACTCTTCTTTTGTTCCGTTCTTATCCCCAGTCATTTCCAGACAAAGCCTTTCCTCCTGCTGCCAAGAATCCTATAGCAGCTTCAGGCCCACATAAACCTAGGTTCTGATCTATTTGAAAGGGACATGGTTGCATCTCAGAGTTTCCTGTAAAGTCCCCCTTTCATCTCTCTGGCCCAAATTAAATGATATGTTCTACCTGAACCAATAGCTTATGACTGGGGGAATGTGATGATCTGATTGGCCAATTCTGCCAATCAGATGACCATACCCAGAGCTAATCAATACCACCTCACTCACATGAACTGGAAATGGGTTACAGCACACATATACAAAGGGTGGTTTAAATCAATTGGAAACAGGACTTCTGGTCAAGATGGAGGCCTAGGTAAACATGCTTCATCTCCTCGCACAGCTACAAGAGTTACAACTAGACTACAAAACAAAACCACCCAGACTCATCAGAATATTGAGCTGTATGGAAGTCTGACAACTAAGTATTTAAAGAAGCCACATTCATCCAGATGACTAGGAGGGGTGGAGATGTGGAGGTGCAAAGAGGCGGTGGAATGGGTGGTCCCATATTCGTGTGTGGAGGATAAAAATCAGGAGGGATACTTCAGGAGTGAGCAATCCCAGCCCCAGACCAGACCACCCAGCCCAGGGTCCCAGAGCCAGGAATGTAAGTCCCCATAACTTCTGGATAAGCCCCGTGGGGTTTGGGGTGGTGGAAGAAACTGCAGGATTCTCAGGAGACACCTCCTGAAGGTCTTGTAAAGGTCTCAAGACATATGCAGACCCACCTCCTTTGGGATTCAGCACAAGGGCAACAGCTAGAAGGGCACAAGTAGCAGATGGGGAGAAAGTGAAGTGACTGGCAACAGGGAGAGTGCCAGGAGACAGCTTCCTCCTGGGCAAATCTCCAGAGGACAGGCAGCGGCATTGTCCACTCTCTGAACCCTCCCCACACAAAGCCACAAAGTGGCGAAATGGGTTGCCCCAGCCTGGAGATTTCCTAAGGCTCCTCCCCAATTTACAGGTGCCTTTTCTACAATAGGCCACGCATCTAAGACAGTAAGTCAAAGCAGCTCTACCTAATACACAGAAACACAGAAACTCAGAGAGGTTGGCAATTGAGAAGGCAAAGAAATATGGCCCAAATGGAAGAATAGAACAAAACTGCAGAAAAAGAACTAAAAGAAACAGAGATAACCAACCTATCAGATGAGGAGTTCAAAACACTGGTTATCAGGAAGCTCCAGGAACTCACTGGGTACTTCAATACCATAAAAAAGACCCAGGCACAAATGAAGGTTGCATTAAGTGAAGTGAAGAAAAATCTACAGGCAACCAACAGTGGAAGGGATAAAGCTGAGAATCAAATCAATGATTTGGAACATAAGGAAGAAAAACAGCATTCAATCAGAATAGTAAGAAGAAAAAAGAATTTTAAAAAATGAGGATACAATAAGGAGCCTCTAGGACATCTCCAAATACACCATATCTGAATCATAGGGGTGCCAGAAGGAGAAGAGAAAGAGTGAGAAATTGAAAACTTATTTTAAAAAAATGAAAGAATACCTCCCTAATGTGGTGAAGGAAATGGACATGCAAGTTCAGGAAGCACAGAAGAGTCCTAAACAAGATGGACCCAAAGAGGACCACACCAAGATGCATCATAATTAAAATGCCAAAGGTTAAAGAGAAAGAGAGAATCTTAAAAGCAGCAAGAGAGCTCTGGCAGGCATAGCTCAGTGGCTTGAGCGCGGGCTGCAAACCAAAGGGTTGCTAGTTTGATTCCCAGTCAGGGCATATGCGTAGGTTGTAGGCCAGGCCCCTAGTGGGGGCCGTATGAGAGGCAACCACGCAATGATATTTCTCACTCTCTCTTTTTCCCTCCCTTCCCCTCTCTAAAAATAAAATTTAAAAAAGCAGCAAGAAAAAAGGAGACAGTTATCTACAAAGGAGTACCCATAAGACTGTCAGCTGATTTCTCAAAAGAAATTTTGCAGGCAAGAAGGGACTAGCAAGAAATACTCAAAGTAATGAAAAGCAAGAACTTACAACTTAGATTACTCTATCCAGCAAAGCTATCATTTAGAATTGAAGGGCAGATAAAGAGCTTCCCACTCAAGGTCAAGCTAAAAGAACTCATCATCACCAGACCATTATTACATGAAATGTTATGCGGATTTATTTAGAAAAAGAAGAAGTTCAAAACCATGAGCATTAAAAGGGCAACAAATTCACAACTATCGAAAACTGAATCTAAGAAACAAACTAAGCAAACAAGTAGAACGG
This sequence comes from Sturnira hondurensis, assembly GCF_014824575.4. NCBI lineage: Eukaryota > Metazoa > Chordata > Mammalia > Chiroptera > Phyllostomidae > Sturnira > Sturnira hondurensis. The sequence goes on from NW_028090025.1 coordinate 9,967,993, forward strand.
GAACAAAATCATAGATATGGAGGTCATTTGGAGGGTTATCAGCTGTGAGGGGGAAGAGGGAGAATAGGGGGAAAAGGTGCAGGGATTAAGTACAAATTGGTAGATACAGAATAGAGGGATGTTAAGAACAGTATAGGCAATGGAGAAGCTAAAGAACTTAGATGCATGACCCATGGTCACAAACTGAGGGGGGACTACTGGAGGGAATGGGGGTACCAGGTAGAGGGGGCAAAGGGGAAACACTGAGACAGCTGTAATATCATAATCAATAAAATATATTTAAAAAACAACTGAAAATGTATTTCATATATAGTTACTGACAGGTTATTTATTAGGCTTTGAAGAATCTGAGTGGGAATCATCTTAAAAAATAATCTTACTAACAATGCTGCAAACAGCTCCAAGTTCCACACCTTTTCTAGCTGGGAGGAGCCTTACCTACTCTAGGAGCTCCTGAGAGTTACGGGTCCTGAGGGCGACTTGAATCCAGCTCTCTGAATAGACCTTTTACATCTTAGGACTCTTCTAACTTTCCACAGAGTTCCCGAGTCTGTTTCTTTATTTGATCTACATTCAACAACACTCCTATGAGTTAGGGAAGTTAAATAACTTACTTCAAGTCACAGTCAACCCAGATATCCTGCCTCCTGGGTTATAAACAGGCCCCTGGGTCCACCCACTCTGATCGTGGTTACTGATGGAAATATCATGGGCAAGTGATGGGAGGAATGACACCATCAAACAGGCATTTAAGCATGAAGGATTACGAAAGCAGAAGGCGAACCAGACAGATTTGGTCTCTGCCTAAGCTCGAAGTCTAGTGTGGATACAGACAAAAAAAGTAGACTGCTCCCTGTTCTCATGACAGAGGAAAGCCCAGAGCCACCTGGGAGATCCTACTGATTTTGATGGCGACAGTATTCTTCAAGTGAAGACAGGACAAGCAAGTCTGTATCTTTAAGGATCACATAACCCCCATTTTAATTATTAACTTGCTGCATTATTAACTGACCAGCTGTGTGTGGTGGAAAACCACGGCTACGATTCATTCCTCAGGGAACCTCCAGGCCAGTGGTTCCGAAACCTTCTTAGGGAGAAATATTATTTGAAAAAAATTAAATGCTCAGACATAAAACAGTGTTGTTGAATCCTAGCTAGCTTTGGCAACTGTCTTTAGCTCTGAGCCCAGAGAAGTTCTTTCTGCTAAAATAAAATAGGTGGCAGGGTGGGCGGACAGGGGGACAGCGAGTGTCAAAGAGATGGTAGAGACACATCAACACCCAGACTCTTGATGTTATTAGAAGAATTGACGTGGTGGCAAAGTCAATAACTTTCTCACAAAATGATTCAAACTTACTTTATGCTCCACCCAGATTGGTTTTGGGCGGAGAATGGTTTATTGAGAACACCATGGTTTATTTAACAAATGTTTAATGAGTTGTCTATTCAATGTTCTCGGCCCTACAGAAATGGGGGTGCGTGGCTCATAGACATGGGTCCTGCCCCCCTGAAGAGAATATTCTCACGGTAGAGACAAGGGAGCTAAAGAGAAAATAAAATAATTTCAAGTTGGGTTGAGTACTACTGAAAAAACAAACCAACCAACAAAAGGTCACAACAGTGAATTGGAGGGGCACAGGATGTGTGAGGGTGGGCTTCACAGGCTGGAGCCGAGATCAGAAGGCAGTTTGGTCCTTGAGTGAGCGAGACCCGAGTTTCCAGTAGAAAATTCATGTTCAGGATCAGATTCTTAGGGAGTGGGCATGTGTTAGCAGCTGCAACCTGATATCCCAGACGTGATGTGAAGGACGGTAGGGAGAGACCAGACCGGCTCTTTTCTCCTGAGTCAATCGGAAGGCAAAGCAGATGTTGTCTTAATCGTCTTTCAGTCCAGTGACCAAGAGAACACAAAATATGTCATGCACGTGGTTGTATTTAAAGGCAGGATTACAACACATGTTCAACAAATGGTGGGGGTTGCTGGAGCAGGGGATTCCATTTGTAAACGCAGCTGAGTTCATCTAATTAACTGTAAATAAAGATGCCTGTTTTCGAGTTCAGCCCAAACAGTCACAAGTACACAGTTTTCACCATGTTTTGCCCTCTTCCATTTTTTTGTAAGGCCCTAACCTGCCATCCTGTTTTTCAGTGCTGATGTGCTGGTGACAGGACGTGAGGGTTTCTGCTTGCTGTGACCCCACAGAGACACGGGGTCAATGCCCTTAAGAAGTTACGTCTTTTTAAAACAGAAATCAGCGCGACTGCTTTTGATTGCAATTGATCAGTATCTGGTCCCAAAGTGGAGATTGCACAATCCACCAAGAGACACACTAGACTTACAGAATTCGGTGCTCTGGGCCACGCCCCCTCATCCTTTCCTGAAGCCTAAGCTCCCACCTTGCCAGCCGGTACCTCTGTGTTTCCCTTAGAGGGCTCTGGTGGGATAGAAGTTCCCAAAGTCTCAGGCTTAACACTGGCCTCCTAACTGCAGAATTCCCATCGGAGTAAGGGATGGCACGCGGCCAGGATGAAAAGCTGATTTTAGTTCTGCTTTCGGGGACCCTTGGATCATCTTTGTTGGGAGGCTGGGGAGCATGGGGAGGATAATGGCGTAAGCTCATTCCATTCAAAAGAGCTCACTCAATCAGATAAGGAAAAATCCAGATGACGCCAATACTAGGTTTACAAACTACAGACAGTTGCTTACCCATCCCCTGCAAAATGAAAGTCCAGGGTCCTCACATTTCAGGCTTCCTGAAGCAGTAGGCAGCCTACTAACATCCAGGGTAGGGGGCTTTGGTAGCCCTGGGTTCAGATTCTAGGTCTGTCACTTACTACATGTTGAAACGTGTGTAAGTTGCTTCTCCTCCCTGAGCTTCAGGTTCCTCGTCTACGAAATGGGCATGGCACTACCTGCTGATGCATGTAAAACCTGCCTCACAGTGTTGCTCCAAGGATGGGAACTGATGAGTATGAAAATGTCAAGGTCAGAGCCTGGCGTGCAGTTTATCTGCATTCAGTAACCATAGCTTCTTTCGGCCACTCTGTAACTTCCTTCCCTAGATGTGTCCTCTTCCCTCTCTTCTCTGCTTTCTTCTACAGGCCCCCTCAACTCAAAGCAATCTCTATGATGTCATTCAACTCAGATCTTCCAAATTCTTCCTTAGGTCATGCATTTTTCAGAGGCGACTCTGGGTGACAACCATCAATACAAATTACAGGGGAGAGGTGTCCCATCCCTGTGAATGTTGGTTCCCACAAGTGTTCCAGGTAACAGTTACTAATGCCTATGTGCATCCCTTGGGAGAATTAAAGAACACAATGGAATTCTCTGATCATATCAAGTTGGGAAATGCTTAGAGATGCATATAATGTGCATTTAGAATATTAAAGCTCCAAGGAATCCCCCACCAAATGAAGCCATTTCGCTTTGTTTATTTGAACTTTACACTTTATCTGACCTAGAGGTGTCCTGTGATGCCTGCTCTTTTCTCTAAGTGCTCTCCTTTATATCGTCTCAGTTCATCGTTCCATTAGTCCCCCCTTCACAGATGCAGGAATGGCCTTTGGAAAAGTTACACGAGTTGCCCATGTTGGTCCAGCTGGGTAGCAGCAGAACCAGCTGCTCTCTCTCCAAGTCCAAGGCTCTTTTTTCTACATCTGGAAGAAACATCTGAATATACTCCTTTCTGGCTAGACAGTCATAGAATCTGGAAATCACTGGATGGGCTCTTTGGATCACATTGCCCAGTGATTTTATTTTCTTGGCAATGAGAAAACCAGAGGGGAGAAGTCGTTTGTCCAACGAACTGAGGGTGGCAGAGCCGGAACTGGCACGAAGCCTACTAACTTCCAAGCTCGGCTGCCTCACCTACATCCAGGGCTTGCTGTTCTGCCTCAAGCTCCTCATCTTCCTTAAGCCCATGCCCCTCTCTCTAAACTTTGACAGAGCTGTCCAACAGACCTTTCCAAAGAGATGGTGGCAATGTTCTATACCCATGCTGTCCATTCCAATAACCACTATCTACACGTGGCTATTGGTCACTGGAAACGAATCTAATGCAAATGAAAACTGGATTTTGAATGCTATTTCATTTTAATCATTTAACATTTAAATAATCACATGTGACTAGTGGCTACTATGTTGGACAGGACAACTTCTAGAGACAAGAAATGATACTGAGTCTATAGACACAATTGATGCGGTTATCATATGAGTAGAACATCCTTATAATAACAATCAAGTCTGTGCTACTTGGACCTTACTAGGGCCTACATTCAGTGTCATTTAATGACAGGGCACAACCTGAGACACCTCTGCTCAGGAGATGTTGTCCTACACATTCTTCTAGTCTAGGCTCGAAGGCACCTCCTTCAGGAGCTCGTGTGGATCTCCCACTCCCTGATGCTTGCCTGCAGATGGATGAACGAAGCAGAGAGTTTTCTTTTGCTGAGAGCCCTCTGGGGAGCAAGTGCATGAGAGAGGAGGGAGTTTGCCTGGGGAGGGAGTCGTGGCCGGGACATTTGGGGAGTGGTGTGAGAGAAATAAAGAAGATGTAATTAAAGGAGATGGATGATATAGCCTTAACCGTCTCTATCTCCCCTATGAAATCTTCAGTAAAGGTAGACATTACAAACTTCAGTGACTTGTGGATAAATCTCATAATCCATTTTAACAGAGAAACTCAAATCACATACTTCACAGTAAAAACATTCAACATTCTAGGAATACAAGGAAACTTCCTCAGCCAGACAAAGGACGTCTATAAAAACCCCAGAGCTAACATCATATTTAAAGTCTAGTTTATCTATTCTTGGTAAAGACAATGCTTTCCCCTACGATGAGGAACAAGAAAGACAAGGATGACCATCTTTGCCGCTTCTAGTAAATATTGTACTGAAAATTCTAGTCAGGGGAAAAATATATGTACCAAAAATGGCATCCAGATTGGAAAGTGAGAAGTGATACTATCTTGATTTGAAGATGACATAATCTTCTGGGTAGAAGATCCTAAGGAGTCCACACACACACACACACACACACAAAACCATTAGAACTGTTAAATGAGATCAGCAAGGTTGCAGGCTACAAAATCAACACACAAAAAGTAATTGTGTTTCTTCTATGTATTGACAATTAGTAAATTTAGAATGAACTTAAGGAAATAATTTACAACAAAATCAAAAGAATGAATACTTAGGAAACAATTTAACAGAAGAAGCACCAGATTTTTGAACTAAAAATACTGTTGAAAGTAATGTAAGAAGATTTAAATAAATTAAAAGATATCTCACATTCATAGATTGTAAGATTTAACATTATAAAGATAGCAATACTCTTCAAATTGATCTACAGATTCAATTCAATCCCTATTAAAATACCAGATAACTTCTTTGCAGAAGTTGACATGCTAATTCTATAATTCAAATGGAAATTCAAGGGACCCAAGAGAGGAAGGAACAAAGTTGGAAGACTCGTATTTTCTGATTTCGAATTTTACTATAAAGCTATAGTTACTAAGACAGTGTGGAATTGGTATAAGAATAGACATATGGACCAATAGAATAGAATCAAGAGACTAGAAATAAACCCTCATGTTTATTAGAGCCTACTGATTTTCAACAAGAGAGCTACAACTCAATTTAACAAACAGTGGTGGGAGAGTTGGGTACATACACAAAACAGAATGAAGTGGGATCCGCAGCTCACACCATAAACAACAATTAAACCAAAATGGATCAAAGTCCTAAATATAAGAGCTAAAACCATAAAACTCTTAGGCGAAAATATAAGAGTACATGTTCATGACCTTGGATTAGGCAGTGGATTCTCAGCTATAACACTCAAAGCACAAGCAACAACAACAAAAATAAATAAATTTGACTGTCAAAATGAACAGCTTTGGTGATTCAAAGACAATACCAAGAAAGTGATGATAATCCACAAAAAGGGAGAAAACGTTTCAAATCATATATCTGATAAGTGACTTATAGCTAGACTATGTAAACAACTTGACAACTCAATAATTAAAAGACAAATAACCAACTTTTAAAAATAGGCCAAGAAGCTGAAAGCCATTTCTTCAAAGAAGATAAACGAATAACCAATCAGCACACTAAAAGGTGTTCAGTGTCCTTAGCTAACAGGGAAACGCCAACCAAAACCACCATGAAACACCACGTCACACGCCCTTGGATGGTTGTCATAGGAAAGACGGACAACAGTGAGCACCGGCAAGGATACGGGCAATGGGACACTTCATGCTCTGCTGGTGGGGATGGAAAGGGGCGCAGCTGCCTTTGAAGACAGTTTGGCAGTTTCTCAGAAAGGGAGGCATAGGGGGATTGTCCGACCTGGCAATTCCTCTCCCGGTGTACAGAAGAGAAAGGGGAGCATGTGCATACCTGGGTTCACAGCAGCATTATTCGTAATAGCCCCAAAGGAGAAACCACCTGTGTGTCCATGAACTGAATCAATAAATAAAATGTCGTCGAGTCATACAATAAAATATTAGTTGTCAATAAGGAAGCGCCGATACAGGCTACCACCTGGATGAAACATGAAAACATACCAAGGGAAGGAAGTCAGACACACAAGGTGAGCGATTCCATTTGGAAACGGAATTTCACATGTGAAATACCTAGAACAGGCAAATTTGTAAAGACAGAAAGGAAATGAATGGGTGCTAAGGTCTGGCGGGCAGAGGGGATTGCAAATGATGGCCAACGCGGGGTGGCAGCGTTCATTTGGGGGTACAAAGTGCTCTAAAACTGGTTGTGGTGATAAATGCACCACTCTGTGAATACACTAAAAGCCATTGGATGGTATGTGTTGTGAGTGTGTTGTATAGTAGCAATAAAACTGTTCACAAAAAGCTGGTTGTGGGTAGATACATATGTGATACCATTCACATAGAAACACTGACACATGCAAACAACACTCATATTTAGGAACACTTACAAATGCAGCAAAGATACAAGATGTGGCAAAAGTGGGTTTACAGTCATTCAGATGGGAAATAATACAGTAATAATAAATAATAATACAAGAATAAATGGTGTTTTGTGTACTCATAACTGTAAACCTACGTTTGCCTACCCTTGTATAAAGACACACGTGTGAATGAGAAACACACAAATCAGGATGGTAGTTATCACCAGGGAGGGGATGGTTAGAGAGAAAGGGACCCACAGAGTGCTGAAACTATATTTGTAACATTTATTTCTTAAGTTTGGTGATGGAATGTGGGTGTTCTGGACATTATTTCATATCCCTTTCTTTTTTGCTTGAAATGCTTTGTGAAAAATTTTCACAGACATTCCCTAACATTTTGGAAGCTGGGCATGTGTTTGATGTAGGAGGCTGACCTCGGGGCCACCTAGACTGGGTGAGCACAGGGCTGAACTGGGGAGAGCCGGCCCCTGCAGGTTCCCACACTCAGAGGACGGTTAGTAGATAGATCAAGCAGGGCACCACCTCTGGAGCATCATTGCCCCCGGTTGGAGTTCTGCAGCAAGGAGCTTACGTTCTGCACCCAGTCAGCCCCTGGTCTGAATTCTGACTCTGCCCTCATTAGCAGCATGCCTTGGTGCAAATTACTCAACCTTTCTGAGCTGTACTTTCCCATCTGCCAAATGGGCATAATAACCTCCTGCTCCTCAACACTGGTGCGGATTCAACGCAAAAGCCCTCACAAAGTGCTTGGCTTCCTTGTCTGCTATTCCTGCCTGTACCCCACTCACATTCCTGCCCCTTCTTGGGCTGGCTCCTTCCCTCCAGGGCGTGGGATTGGCCATCCACCAAAACTTGCTCAGTACAAGGGATTTTAAGGGCCCAACTCTCCTTCCTTTCTTCCTCACTACTTTGAAAAGGCCTGTGGAAAGAGCACCCTCCCCTACTTTTAAGAACCAAGAAATGTGTAACTGAGCTGGCTCTGTCATTCTCTGTGGGTCATTTCTGTAGCCCCAGCTGTTGTTCATCAATTCTTGGAGGCTCTCAAGGCACAGTGAGCCCCCAGGGGCACCAGGAAGGGATGATGGTGTGTGTATTTCTGCAGTCTTCCCCGGGGTGGTCTCTTTCAGCCCTTCTTAGAGGCTGAAAGGTTGGATGCCTTGGCCCAGGCCCCTGACAGGTCAAGTCCAGGAGAATTTCAGCAGTGCCACCCATGGCAGCCCAGCACCTGGTGAAGAGCTGGGCCTGTGTGAGTAGCTGGCTGGGCCTGTGCGAGTAGCTGACCGAGGTAGAAGTAGAAGCTGCTGGGGAATGGCTCCCATGGAGGTAATTCTAGTCACTGAACAGAACCCGGGAAGTGCATTCTCAGAGCGTTGGGCTGGAAGCTTCTTCTGAATGCCCCTGCACAGAGCTCTGGCAGTTGGCCATTTCTTTGCTCCCCCTGGGATTTAGCTGGTTTGTTTTGGGAGGGCTGCAGTCTCTGTGCCTGGTTTGGGTCTCCCCGCCATCCCAAACCTCTGTGGCTAAAAGGGAAGGAGAGCAGGGAAGCAGGGCCCTTTGGGGCCTCATGGGCCATGCCCTGGTCAGTGCAGAGAGCCTACCCACAGCACCCCCGAATGGCACTCAGGCAGCTCAGACCACAGGCCCTGTTTATTCCACTTCTGACTGACCTGCAGTTACCCCACTGCGATTTCCTATGGTCATAACTTGGCCTGGAAAGTGATGCATCACTTTAGCTACTTCTATGGCCCTTTGGGATAGCTTGTGGCCACATCTGTCCTAGTGACCTGTGGTCTTCCTGACCCAGTGTGGGTGAGGACAGAATGGGATGGGTGGCTTTGGGAATAAAGGGAAAATCACAGTCCTTTCTCTTCACTCCCCGTGATTTCTTTGGCATCCAGCTGGGCCATGCTCCCCCTTCCCCCCCAAATGAGGGTTTTCCAGAAATCAGGGCCCAGGGCTGCCACCAAACCCTCTGGCTTCTGAGACCTTGGAAGTTGCAGCTTGCTGCCCACGACCACCACCCTCCTCCCATCCACCCTCCACTCAGCTGCCAAGGCCATCCATCAAAAACTCAAATGGGATCACGTCACAGGCCTGCCTTAAAAACGCTGCTTGGCTCCCCTCCATGGACTGGAGGCCTACAGATGGGTTGTTTTTTTCTTGGCCTGTGTTATGTGTGTGTATTTAATTTGGAGGTTTTGCATGAAGAACTGGAGACGCCACGCCCTATCCTGCATAACTGCAGTTGGCTGGAGCTGACTGAGCACAACGCCTTGCTCCCTAGGCAAGTGCTCTTAGGGAACAGTCTCCACCAATCCCTACTGCCTTACAGCCAGCCTTCCTCCCTCACTGCATTACCTGCCTGGTACCCACATGCATTTTAGTTTTCCCCCTTTAGTCTCCAGGCAAAGGCTTGTAGCATGGCTTGGTGCACCATGTAGCCTGTCCTCTGTCTACTTTCCTGCTTACCCCTCCATCCCTTCCCTCCCAGCACAGTGGGCACACTAACTTCTCTCTGCTCACCAAACAAGCCAGGAACCAGCATGGTCCCCAGCCCGTGCAGTTCCCACTGTATACATTTCTGTGTCCTCATTCAGCAGATACATATTGAGCACCTACTCTGAGCAGGGGGTCTAGGCCAGGTACTGGGGATGGGATAAGAAGATAATGTATTAGTATGGGTTCTCCAGAGAAACAGAAGCAACAGGATAGGTAGACATATGTAATATGTGACAGAGACTGTCATAAGGAACAGGCTCATGTGATTATAGAGGCTGAGTATCCAAGATCTTCAGTCAGGAAGCTGGAGTCTCAGAAGAGTTGATGGTATAAATTCAAGTCTGAGTTCTAAGGCAGGAAAAAACCAGTGTCTCAGATCTAAGACAATCAGGCAGGGAGGAAGAATTCTTTCCTACTTGCCTTTTTATTCTATTCAGGCCTCTAATGGACTGAGCAAGGCTCACCCCCACAGGGGAGGGCAATCTGCTTTACTTCCTTCCTTAGGAAGGAAGGAAGGAAGGAAGGAAGGAAGGAAGGAAGGAAGGAACCCCTCAGCTGTGTTGGGGAATCCAGAGTGGACCAGCTGTGGTCTTTCCTGCTGGTCTAAAGGACTAATCTACAGAGCAGGATAGAAGGCGCCTCCACGGGCCTCCGCCCTTGAACTGCTGTGGCCCAGGGAGAGGCACAGGCTCGGGATTGTTCTCTGACTTCCCAACTGACAGGCAGGGAAGAGCCTAGAGAGCAAGCATGTGTGGGGGTGGAGGGTGGAGAGAAAGAGACAGTGGAGGGAAGTGGAGAGGGGGCAGAGGCATGCTGCTTAGCAACCAGGGGTGAAGATTTAGAGAAGTGACAGGACCATTTCTCCCAGTGCCTCCAAGGGAAGAGTTTTAAAGAACTCCCACGCCTACACAGGCTGATTTTGTTGTGGCGGCTCTGAGTGTCGGCTGAGGCTCACAGGGCTCCTCTGGGAGTCAGAGCCCTTGCTGCCGAAGGCTGGCAGGCCACGTGGGCTGTGGGAAAAGCTGTAGGAACANAGGGCAACTAAGTCGCTGGGTTGTGACTTATGTGGAGGCGGGGTCAAAGAGGGACAATGGCTTCCCGTCTGCTGCCTACTGCTGTAGCTCCCACCAGCACCACAGCCACCACCGTCACCAGGCCCACGCGTTTCGTTCCACTCCACGCGAGTGTGCCACTGCCAGGACCCTATTAGCAGCCCCAACCCTGCTCCTTCCCTGCACTGAGAACTCTCTTTTGCTTTTCTTACTTAATTTGATTTTCTCTGGCTCAGAATGGAGATCAAAAGAAGAAATTCTTTCCAGCCTTTCAGAAAAAATTCCCAGCATCTCCCACTGGAAGTGCATATATAATTACCATAATTATTTATTAAAAAACCTTTCTTGCTCTCTTATCCATTTCTTNTCCGCTGCTGGCTCCGCCTCTCTTATCATCCCCGTTGAACGGTTCCGTAGTTGTTGGACTTCCGTATAATTCAGTTTTCTGGTCTATGGGTGTGTCCTTGTTCTCCAAACCTTTGTTGTATTCAAACTTGGCTGTGGGAGAAGGCACAGTGTTTCCACCTATGCCTCCATCTTGGCGGAAGTCTCCCCTTTCAATTTTATAAAATTTAAAATTTATCTGGTTAGTTTCTACAAAGAATTGTAGGAGCTAGGATTCTAATAGGGAATGCATTAAAACTGTATATTGATTTAGGGAGTTTTGCCATCTTGACAATATTAAATTTCCTGTTGGGGGAAAACAGATGTTTTTCCATCTACTTAGATCTTTAGTTTATTTCAACAATGCTTTGTAGTTTTCATAGTACAAGTTTTGCATTTCTTTTATTAAAGATTTTTTGACTAAAAGGCAGAAAACTGTACTTGAACAACAGTTAAAATTAAAAAAAATAAAGTGTTTCAAATATTTCTAAGTATTGGTTTTAAGTATATATTTCTAAGTATTCTGTTTTTCTGTATGTTGTAAATTGAACTATTAATTTCACTTTTGGGTTGTTTATTGCAGTTTATAGAAATACAATTGATCTTGCATATTGATCTTGTATTTTGAATTTCTACTGAAATTACAATTAGTTCTAATAGGTTTTTAGTGGATTTTTAAGGATTTCTATATACAAGATTACATTATCTGATGAAAGAGATAGTTTTACTCCTTTATTTCATATATCAACACCTTTTTTTTTCTTTATGTTTTTTCTGTCTGTTTCCACTGGCCAGAGCCTCTAGTACAATGTTAATTAGAAGAGGTCAGAGAGGCATCCTTGCCTGGGTCCTAAACTTAGGAGAAGCATTCAGGCTTTCACTATTTTTTAAAAATATTTTATTTATTTATCTTAGAGGAGAAGGAGAGAGGTAGAGAAACATCAATGTATGGCTGCCTTCTCGTGTGTCCCCTGCTGGGAACTGGCTTGCAACCCAGGCATGTGCCCTGATTGGGAGTCGAACCTCGATCCTTTGGTTCGCAGGCCCATGCTCAATCCACTGAGCTACGCCAGCCAGGGCAGGCTTTCACTATTATGTGTGGTGTTAGCTATGGATTTTTCATAGATGTCCTTCATTAGGGTAAGGAAATTCCTTTCTATTCTTATTTTAAGTGTTTTTTTTCTAAATTACAAAATGGTATTGGAGTTTGTCAAATGCTTTTTCTGTATCTACTGAGAACATCATATGGTTTTTGTTTTTTATTCTAATGATATGGTATATTACACAACTTGCTAACCTGGGGTAAACCCCAAATGATTATGGTGTATACTTCATATTTCTGGATTGAGTTAGCTGGTATTTTGTTAAGGATTAATGCACCTATGTTCATAAGATATGCCCATCTGTAGCTTTCTTTTCCTGTGATATCTTTGTCTGGTTTTAGTATCAGGATAATACTGGCCTTGTTGTACAATGAGTTTAGGAGTGTTCATTCCCCTTTTATCTTTAGAAGAATTTGTAAAAATTTGTGTCTATTCTTCCTTAACCATTTGGTGGAATTCACCATTAAAGCCATCTGGATGTTAGCTTTCTTGGATAGGTAGTTGTTTGATTACTAATTCAATCTTATTACTTGCTATAGGTTTATTGTCTATTTCTTCTCTGAGGCAATTTCTATAGTTTGTGTATTTATAGGAATTTGTCCATATCATCTAAGTTATCTGAATTATTGGCACACAATTGTTCATAATATTTCTATATAGTTCTTTTAAAAATATCACTAGTAATCTCCCTTTTTTCATTTTTCATGCTAGTAATTAAAATGTTCTTCTCTTTATTCTTGATCAATTTATCTAAATGTCTTCAAAGAATCATCTTTTGATTTCAGTATTCTTCTCTGTTGTTTTTATTCTTTATTTTATTAGCTTCTTTTCTCTCATCTGTATTATTTCCTTTAATTGCTTCCTTTGGTTTTGTTTGCTCTTTTTTCTCAATGTGTTAAGGAGGAAAATGTGGTTATTGATTTGAGATCTTTGGTTTTTTTTTAAGTGTAGTCATTTATAGCTATAAATTTCTCTCTGAGTGCCACTATCGTTACATCCATGAATTTTGCTATGTTATGTCTCAATTTTTATTCATCTCAAGGTAATTCCCAACTACCCATTTGATTTCTTCTACAACCCATGGATTTTTAGAGGGTATTTTTTAAATTTCCATATATTAGTGAGTTTCCAAATTTTCTGTCTATTATTGATTTCTCATTCCATTTCATTGTGGTCAAAAGACATACACCATATTATTACTATCCTAACTATCAATTCATTTAAAAATATGTTTTGGTTAATGTATTATTATACAATGCATATTTCTTATAAAATTTCCAATTTTTTTAAAAGACAAGAAATAAGACTCACCTATAATTAAACACTCAGATACAATAATTGTTGACATTTGGGTGTCTAGTGTTCTACCGTGTCCATGCATGTGCGTCTGACTACTAGTTCTTGAACAGTGAGATTAATTAAAGTCTCAGACTCTGGTCTGGTTTATTCAGGGACAGTCTAATTCTGTAGATAAAATGTAAAGCCATTCAGGAATGTAATCCTGTTCCTTTAGTCACCCAAAAGACGAGGAAGCGGCTGCCGATCTCACTGCTACAGTGATGGTCCTTGTATGTGAACTTGCCCTTCCTAAGCCATGTGCTTGGAGTCTGAGCAAAGGTCATAGAGAGAATGGCTCCTTGTTGAGAAGCCTGGTGTCTTTTACTCTTCAGATTAGAAGAGAAAATTATAATTGCCCCAGGTGTATTTGTATTTTCATTGTGCTTTCTTTTTTTCTTACAGTGCTCTTTCCATTCCTTACCCCAGTTTTTGAAGTATTAAATATTCATCTGTTTCCAAAAAGCGTTACTGATTTTTTCATAAAAACTGTAGAAAGAATGAAAGAAAGTCGGCTCCAAGATAAACAAAAGGTAAAATCTGTTGGTGGTTACATGAGTGTGTTCCCTTTTTGATAATTTATTGAACTGTATACATATAATTTGTGCACTTCTCTTATTTTTGGTTGGGTAGAGAACTCTAGGTTTATAGGAGAAACGTTATATAACATTTTGTAGGGAATAAAGAAGGTAGAGTTTGGGAAAGGAAAAAGGAAAATGAGTCAGAGAGACAATGTTTGAAATATAACAATGGTTAGTATGTCACCACATAAAAATTTTTCAGATCTTTTTTCACATAAAACATACAACTTTCTTTCAATAAATTGTGAAAGAAAGAAGTGCTATTTTTCTTGTATTCTCATTTCCCCAGGCCTTAAACTGGCACAGAATCATGACTTCCAAGCCTCTTACTTTACACATTCTGCAATGAAGGCCCCATGAGGCACCTGACAGAGTGCACTCACTCTGTTAAGTCTGAGCCTGCTCAGAGACTGAGAGGGCAGGAGTTTCCTCTGGGCCTTGAGGTTATAAACTGGCCAACCCAGCTTTGCCTTCATGAACCTGGAGACCAGCACAAGAATGTCTGCAAGTCACGGTGATAGGGTCAGTTACCCCAGGATTTCAGTGAACATTGTGGAGAGTTCTGGGATGGTGGGACATTTGAAACTGATCACAGAAAAAGCATCAGTAAACTCTTCAAGTGTTTGGAGGTTAATCTATGTGGCCATTCATGAAAAATTAAGGCTAGAGAAAAAAAGTGAGAAAAAATTGAGGTCAGGGATTTTTTTATTTTTTATTTTTTGTGAGCAAGCAGGTCTGACAAGAAAGGGAGCAGGCACTTTTTGACCAGGAAGCTGTGTTCAAAAGTGAGAGAAGCCCAAAATCAGAGAGAGTGAGAACCAGAAAGCAGTTGAATTTTGCCTGAATTTCTCCCAGGAGAATATCCTGCTCTCCACTATTGGTAGCTGCATGTTTGTGCTCATTGATGACTCAGCACTAGTAAGACTTCTGGACTTAAAGGGACCTATTATACAGCATAGCGAATATAGTCAATAATATTGCAATACCTGTGGACCAGGTGGGTACTGGAAATGTTCAGGGGTGTACCTTATAAAGTATATGATTGTCTCACCACTATGTTGTATGCTCAAAATTAATACAAAATAGTATTGAATGTAATCTGTAGTTGAAAAATAAATTTGAGAAAGAAATATAGGGATCATTTTATTAGGAAAGAAATACAGTACTTCACTCTTGATTTATTTCTGACTTCACAAGTGACTATGTCAATGTAATTTTTCCTTCTGCTTTCAGCACCGAGTGGATTTTTTGCAGCTGATGATTAACTCCCAGAATTCCAAAGAAACAGACTCCCATAAAGGTAAACAAGTCATGGTCAGAGGGCCAGCGATGGGGATGCTCAAATGTAGGCATTGGTTCTGAAAATGTGCATGAAGTTTTCTATGCAGATGAGAATTTCTGCCAAATTGAAGAATGACAGATACTTAGATATAAATGGTAGCCAGAGGCACTTTCTAGAAGCATGAAGTTATGACTTTGTTCAAATCTTGAAGGGTACCAGAAACAAGAATTTTATGCCCAGAAGTCAGTCAGTGGCCTTTAGTCACCTATACCAGGACCTCTGTGGAGCTTGTTTCCAATGTTTAGTCTCTCGCTTCATCCAGCAGTATGGACATTTGCATTACCACTTCATCACATTAGGCAGGACAACTGTAGCTGAACAACAATAAAAAAATAAAGGTATGATCAAAGGATTAAGTATTATTAAGTATTAAATTATTAACTACAAATTTAACTATGAAAAAAGGGACTTCAGACATACTGCACCTTCTCACACAACCAAAAGAAGGACAACAACAAATTTAAAAACAAAAACAACCAGAACTGCTAGAAAATTGAACTGTATGGAAGTCCGACAACCAAGGAGTTGAAGAAGAAACATTCATCCAGACCAGTAGGAGGGCAGAGACAGACAGCCAGGAGAAGAGGACTCATGTCAATGCAGCAGCTGGCGGACCAGGGTGGGCAAGACTGAGGCTGGTGGGCAAGGTAGCGAACCTGGCAAGGCGACAGATTGCAGATGGGTGGTCCCACATTCATGTGCAGATAAACCAGGAGGAACAACTGGGGAGTGAGACAGACCATGCAACCAAGAGTTCAAGCATGGGGAAATAAATCTTCAAACCTCTGTCTGAAAACAACAGTGGGGGTTGAGGCAACAGCGGGAGAAACTCCCAGCCTCACAGGGTAGTTCATTGGAGAGACCCACAGGGTCCTAGGATGTACACAAACCCACCTGAGAATCAGCACCAGAAGGGCCTGATTTGATTGTGGGTAGCAGGAGAAGTGACTGAAAACCAGCAGAGAGCAGAGCAAGTGGCAGTGTTCCCTCTTGGACCCCTCCCACACAGACAGTATCACAATGTAGCAACATGAGTTGCCCTGCCCTGGTGAACACCTAAGGCTCTGCCCCTTACTAAGTAATAGGCACACCAAGACAAAAAAAATGCCCAAATGAAAGAACAGATCAAAGCTCCAGAAAAAAATACCACTAAGCAATGAAGAGATGCCAAGCTATAAGATGCACAGTTCAAAACACTGGTAATCAGGATGCTCACAAGAATGGTTGAGTACAGATGAAAAATAGAGGAAGAAGTGAAGGCTATGCAAATTGAAATGAAGGAAAATATAGAGAGAACCAACAGTGAATGTCAGGAAACCAGGACTCAAGTCAACAGTTTGGAATAGAAGGAAGAATGAAAAATTCGACCAGAACAGAATGAAGAAACAAGAATTCAAAAAAAAGTGAGGAGAGGCTTAGGAACCTCCAGGACAAGACAACGTTGAACATTCTAACATTCAAATCATAGGGGTTCCATAAGGAGAAGAGGAAGAGCAAGAAATTGAAAGCTTACTTGAAAAATAATGGAGAACTTTCCCCAATCCAGAAATGGAAATAGACTTCCAGGAAGTCCAGGAAGCTCAGAGAGTCCCAAAGAAGTTGGACCCAAGGAAGCACACACCCCACACCCAGGAACATCATAATTACATTAGCCAAGACTACAGATAAGGAGAAAATCTTAAAAGCAGCAAGAGAAAAGGAGACAATTACCTACAAAAGAATGCCCATAAGACTGTCAGCTGATTTCTCAAAAGAAACCTTGAAGTCAAGAAGGGGCTGGAAAGAAGTATTCCAAGTCATGAAAGGCAAGGACCTACATCCAAGATTACTCCATCCAGCAAAGCTATAATTTAGAATGGAAGGGCAGATGAAGTGCTTCTCAGATAAGGTCAGGTTAAAGGAGTTCATCATCACGAAGCCCTTATTATACGAAATGTTAAAGAGATTTATCTAAGAAAAAGAAGATCAAAACTATGAACAGTAAAATGACAACAAGCACACAGTTATTAACAACTGAACCTAAAATGAAAACAAAAACAAACTAAGCAAACAACTACAACAGGAACAGAATCACAGAAATGAAGATCACATGGAGGGTTATCAGTGGGGGAGTGAGTAGGGAGGGGGGAGAAAGGTACAGAGAATAAGTAGCATGAATGGTAGGTAGAAGATAGAGAGGGGGAGGTTAAGAATAGTAGAGGAAATGTAGAAGCCAAAAAACTTATATGTATGACCCATAGGCATGAATTAAAAGAGGGGAATGCAGGTGGGAGGGGATGTGCAGGGTGGAGGGGAATAAAGGGGGAAAATGGGACAACTACAATAGCATAATCAATAGAACATATGAAAAACTATTGTGCATTTATACAAGGTAATACTATGCAGCAGAAAGGAGCTCCTACCATTTGCAACAGCATGGATATAACTGGAGAGCATTATGCTAAGTGAAATAAGCCAGGAGGTGAAAAACAAATATCATATAATCTCAACTTTAAGTGGAACCTAATGAACAAAGCAAACAAGCAAGTAAAATACAACCGGAGACATTGGAATTAAGAACAAGCAGACAGTAACCACAGGGGAGATGGGAGAGGATAATGGCCGGGGAGGATGAAGGGTTTTCAGGAACAACAATAAAGGACGCATGGACAAAACCAAGGAGTGGTGAAAACAGGGGATGGAGGTGGAGATGACTGGGGTAGGGAGAAATGTGTGGGGAGAGGGCAGAAAACTGTACTTGAACGACAATAAAATTTTGAAAAAAGAGAGTAGAAAGGATGCTACTAACTGGAAGACATAGAATATTCACAAAGGAAAAAAAAAGACTTCATCACATTAGGAAGAACATTGCACAGTGCGGATGCCTTTACTTTAAAGCAGTGTCTCCAGGTATCTTGATGGGTCTTGAAATTGTTAGTTTCCCAGTTTCCTTTCTCCCTCTCTCTCTCTCTCTCTCTCCCTCCCTCCCTTCCTTCCTCCCCGTCCCTCTCTGCCTCTTTTTCTCATCTCTCTGTCTGGTCTAATACAACCTTCTTGATAAAGAACATTTTTTTATGTGTACATTGTTCAACAGATTTACCACCAAGCACATGTGGCTATTGCACAATTTGACATGTGAGCAGTGGAACTGAAAACTGAATCCTATATTTAATTTTAACTAATTAAGATATAAATAACCACATGTAGCCTGAGGCTACCATATTGGACAGCACAACTCTAATCTTTGAATATCATGGGGTAAATCCTAACTAGGGGATAGAATTTGATAGTTGAAGTTATCTCAACAGTATCATAAAAATCACCATAGAAAAATCAGAACTCTGTAGACCTTTCTTGTTTTTAGTTGTGAATCACAAGGTTGTGGGGAGTACCATGTTTATTTCAGTGTTCTAAGTACCTTAATGTCCTGATGCAGTTCCAAGCCAATAGAGTAGAGCTTGACCACACTTATCCTGTCAGGAGAAAATGAAAAAGGAGGCCAATTTGCTCACAAGAGCTGTTTGCCCAGCATAAAATAGAGCAAAGAGACGGGGCATGTGCTGAGAAAGATGACTTTAGAGTCACGATTGAATAAATACTGCTAATTCCACTCACTGGACCCTACGTTTCTATATTTCATGCTGTCCAATGCTCTTCTATCAGCACATTCTTTCTTCTGCTATTTTAATGCCACTGATTAGACTAAGATCAACTACCTATCTTTTATATTTTTTCTTCCTCTGTAGTTTATGCACATATCTGAGATCATTGATTTTGGAAACACGTGCCCCAGGTCTTCTATTACCTGATGCCTCTTAAAGGTATAACCCATGTTTCTTAAGCTGGGTTGTGAATACAACTCGCCATGTGACTTGAAAGTTTATACTGTGATTCGATAGTTCTAGCTTGACATTGGGGTTTGACATTCTACATTTCTAATAAGCTCCCAGGTACTGCTGATGCTGCTGATCCATAGATGACATTTTGAGTAGAAGACTCTATCTGTAGCCCATTCTTGTTCTCTTAAGTTGCTGAAAACATGTTTTTGTACTGCAATACCATGTGGGGACAGGGCCTCTCCAAACCAGCTGGGAGTTGCTGCCTAGATCCATATATATATATATATATATATACCAACAGTGCAGTATAGTTCCGTTTTCCCCACAACCTCTCCAGCACTTGTTGTTTGTTGATATGTTTATGATGACCATTATGACTAGTGTGAAGTGGTATCTCACTGTGCTTTTAATTTGCATCTCTCTGATGGCTAGTGATGCTGAGTATCTTTTCATATGTATCTGGGCCCTCTGTATGTCCTCCTTGGAGAAGCATTTGTTCAGGACCTTTGCCCATTTTTAAAAAATGGGTTGTCTTCCTGGAGTGCAGTCATGAGGTATTTATATATTTTGGAGATCAAACCCTTATCTGATGTGTCATTGGCAAATATATTTTCCCATACAGTTGGTTCCCTTTTCATTTTGCTACTGTTTTCTTTAGCTGTGCAGAAGCTTTTTATTTTGATGAAGTCCCATTTGTTTATTCTTTTCTTTATTTCCCTTGCTCTGGGGACATATTGGTGAAAATATTGCTGTGTGGAATATTTGAGATTTTCCTACCTATGTTCTCTTCTAAGGCTTTTATGGTATTATAATTTATATTTAAGTCTCTTATCCATATTAAGTTTATTTTTGTGTATGATGTAAGTTAATGGTCATTTCCATTTGTTCAATAGGCTATTCTTACTTCATTTTATGCTGCTGCCACCTTTGTCAAATATTAATTGACTGTAGAGACTTTGGGTTATTTCTGGCTCTCTATTTTGTTGCATTGATTTATGTGTCTGTTCTTATGCCAGTTCCATACTGTTTTGATTACAGTGGCCTTGTAACAAAGTTTGATGTCAAGTATGGTGATCCCTTCTACTTTGTTTTTCTTTCTCAAAAGTGCCGCAGCTATTCGGGGTCATTTATGGTTCCATATAAATTTTTTAAATGTTTGTTCTATATTTGTGAAATTTGCTGTTGATATTTTAATAGAGACTGCCTTGAATATGTTCCTATATACATCAGTTAAGTCCATTTGATCTAGGACATTGTTGAATGCTGCACTATCTTTGTTGATATTTTGTTTGGAAAATCTATCCATTTTTGACAGTGGGGTGTTACATTTCCCTACTATAATTGTGTTGCTGTCTATATCTTTTTTGAAGTTCCCCCCAATTGTCCTAATGTATTTGGGTGCTCCTTTGTTGGGTGCATGTGTGTTTATGTCTTCTTGATGGATTATCCCCTTGAGTATTATGAAGTGTCCTTCAGTATCTCTTTTTATGGCCTTTGTTTTGAAGTCTATTTTATTTGATATAAGTATTGCTATCCCAGCTTCTTTTTTCCTGTCCATCTGCATGGAATATTTTTCCCAACCCTTCACTTTCAGTCTGTGTAGGTCTTTTTTTCTGAGGTGGGTCTCTTGGAGGCTGGGTATGTGTGTCATGTTTTCTTATCTATTCAGCTACCCTATGTCTTTTGATTGGAGCATTTAATCCATTAACATTTGAGGTTATTATTCTTAGGTAGTTATTCATCGCCATTTTACTTTCTTTGTACCTGTGTTCCTCTCGCTCTCACTGTTTTTTCCCCCTTTTCTTAAAGCAGTCCCTTTAGCATCTTTTGCAGAGCTGGTTTGGTTGAGGTGTATTCTTTTAGACTTCTCCTGTCTGGGAAGCTCCTTATTTGGCCTTCCATTTTAGTTGAGAGCCTCGCTGGATAAAGTAGTCTTGGTTGCAGGCCTTTGGTTTTCTTTACTTGGAATAGTTCTTGCCAGTCCCTTCTGGCTTGTAGTGTTTCCATTGAGAAATCAGCTGCTAGTCTTATCAGGCCTCCCTTTATGTTACTTCTTGTTTCTCCTTTGCTGCCTTTAAGATTCTCTTTTTCTCTTTGAATTATGCCATTTTAATTATGATGTGTCTTGGAGTGGGCCTCTTTGGGTTCCTCCTAATTTGGGCCTTCTCTGCTTCCTGGATTTATGTGACTTTTTCATCAAATTAGGAAAGTTTTCCATTATTACTTTTTCAAATAGGTTTTCTATCCCTTGCTCTTTTTCTCCTCCTTCTGGTAACCCTATTATACAGATATTGTTATGTTTTGTGTTGTTCTGTAGTTCCCTTAAGCCCCTCTTCATTGTTTTTTAGCTTTTTTTCCCTTGTCTCGCTCTTTCTGGGAGTTTTTTTACTACCTTGTCCTCCAGCTCGTTAATTTGATTTTCCGCTTCATCTAGCCTGCTTTTAATTCCGTCTACTGTGTTCTTCAATTCAGAAATTGTATTCTTCATTTCCTCTTGGCTCTTGTTGATAGCTTCTATGTCCTTTTCCATGCCGGTGTAATTCATAATAAATTCCTTGTAGCTTCCCTGTAATTTTTGGTAATTCTCACTCAGCTCATTGAGCTTCCTTATAATCATTGTTTTGAACTTAAAATCTGATAGTTGATGTGCCCCTATTTTATTTAGCATTCTTTCTGAAGATCCCTCCTTTCTTTTCATTTGGAGGTTCTTACCTTGTCTTCCCATTATTGTGAGACTCTTCTTGTTTGCCTCTGCTTCTTAAATTGATCTGTTTTGAGTCCCTGAGTTTGTGGTGTGAAGTTCTATGGTATGAGACCTATGGGATTCAGTGGTACCATCTCCTTGATCTCCTGAACTTAATGCTCTTGGGATGCCCTTTATGCCATTTATGGTGGCTCTCTGGATGTAATTGGGTTTTGATTATTATTGGATTGTTCTTTGGTGGGCCCTTGTCTCCAGCTGGTTGACTGAGGGTCACCACATCTTATATGCCGTTGTGCACATGCTGCCAGAACAAAACTACAAAACCCAGAGAACAAACTCACATCTGCAAATATATCTCCCAACACCCCCCCGACAACAATCCCATTATCAGCAGCAAATGAGCCCATATTAATAAGAGTATAAAGAGATTAAGACTATTAAAGAAGAGAAATAAACTATAGTATAAAATCTAATGACTTAATATGCACACACTTGATGGACAAGAAATGAATGTTAGAAAGCTATGCAGGAAAGAAATTATCCCTAATCATGGAGAAGACCACAGTGGATTTCAACTTGGTAGCCTCTAGTATTTACCACTGTTTTTTCTTTCTGGATCTGCCTCTGGTGATGTCAGATGTTGACCCCATCTGACCTAGGCAACCTGCTCTGAGACTGCCAGGGATCTACTGTCTGTGGCCATCTCCTTCCATTGTTAATCTAGTCACTCTGCACTCAGCAGTCAGGCTTAAGCACCACAGAGCCAAGGCAGAGTCTCTCCCAGGGTTAGGGCTGTTGTTTCCCATCAGGCTGCGGCCACTTGGAGGGGAGTGGTCTGCCTGAGCAGGATGGCTGCTGCCTTATGGGGGATGACTCAACACCAGGGTCCCATTGGCTACTCTTTCAGTTCTCTCTCAAAAGCTTCCATCCCTAGACTCTCATCAGACATCTCTAGCCTACTCTGCCCCTGCCTTTGCTGGAGCCCCAGGTAAGTGGCTACAAATGAAAATTTGTGCATTGATCCTTTAAATGGCTCTTTGTGTCTCCAGCTGTCCATCCTTAGCAGAGAGCAACCCTGCCACTTTGTGTGTGATTATCTGGGCTCTGTGCCCAGATAATCTGTGTGATTTTTGGGCTCTGGTGCTCTAAGCTGGGGATCCCAGCTTAGGGTTTAGATTCCACACTTCTCAGGCGGATCAAACCAGTTGCTTAATTATCCATCTGGTGCTGCCCCCTGTGAATGCCCAGCCAGGCTTCTTTAGTCTCCACTGCACACCTTACCAGTCAATTAGTGCTGAAGATAATTCTTCTCTGTCCAAGGTTATATGGCCTCTCTCTTGCTATTGGTCAATTTTTTTGTTCCAGGTAATTTCTCCACAATTTATTTGTGATTCCAGATTGGTCCTGGGAGGAAGTTAGTGTGGCTTCCATTTACTTCTTCACCATCTTGCCTCTTCCTAAAATATTATTTATTTAAATATCTTTCTGTTCTAAGTCCATTACAGGAACCATTTACATTTAACACCAATTTAAAAATATTGCTAAAGGGCTAAAAAGCAATGGTTTTTAAACTTTCTACTGGAAGGCAGTGTGGGTCCCTGCCTGTCTCCCGTGCTGGACAGCCACAAGCTATGTGAAGAGTCCAGAATCAGGGCTGTCCAGGCATCTCCATCAGGAGGTTGAGCAGACGTTTCCAGCCTGGCCATCTTCAAATCCATGCACTTGCCTGTTGTCTGCCTGATGTACAACAACCATCCCCCTCATTTATCCCACACACTAGTAGCAGATGACTGTTACCTATGTGGGACTCTTTGTCTGGCAGTCCTAGGGGCCTCCAGGGCCAGTCTCTTGTATTAAAACCCTGTGAGTACTCACTAGTTACTGGACCAAAGCAGGAGGGAGTGCTCATTCTCTTCCTGAGAAGTTTCTGATGACCCATGGAAACAGGCTTGTTGGCTGATTTTTTTAGCTATAGTAAAATCTGATTTACAAACTATTCCATACAAAACTGGGAAGAAAATTCAATTTTCCTTTTCCATTTGAGTGGGAAACACTAAGCATTATATCAGCACTCTTTAAGAAAACTGGAAAGTAAAATCATACAGGCATTTTTCTCCCATTCACTTCATGTGTTTGTACCAAACTGGGTATGTGGGTACCCAGCTTGCATGCTGGCCATGGGGGTGGGGTGCCAGGGTCTAGCTGGCCTCACCAATGGGACATGAGAGCTGCAGCTCTTTCCTTCCACTCTGCTCCTTATCTGTAAGAATTGGGTGCATTTTGATATTAAAATTCTTCCCAGTTTGAAAACTCAGTGTTTTTTTAACCAGAACTAGCACTAACGTACACCTTCCCTTTTCTCCCCCAGATTCACTAGAAAGATTAATTGAAACTATTTATAGAGAAAAAACAA
Source organism: Sturnira hondurensis (assembly GCF_014824575.4). Taxonomy (NCBI): domain Eukaryota; kingdom Metazoa; phylum Chordata; class Mammalia; order Chiroptera; family Phyllostomidae; genus Sturnira; species Sturnira hondurensis. Next base: position 9,992,179 of record NW_028090025.1, read on the forward strand.
ATGGTTACCTAAGAGTATAATTATGAGAAATCTATTTCAAATGACTTTCTAAAGAAAATGTGTGATCATTTTTGAACCATAAGAAATATGTCCATATCTTTGATTTAAAAAAAAATCATTGAGAGAACTGGGCAGCTACATGCAAAAAAATGAAACTTGAGTACTAACTTACACTACACACCAAAATAAATTCAAAGTGGATAAAAATACTTAAATATAAGCCATGACATCATTAAAGTCCTAGAGAAGAACATTGGTAGGAAAATCTCAGGTATTTCATGCAGCAACATTTTTACTGATATGTTCCCTAGAGCAAGCAAGGGACATAAAGGAAAGAATAAACAAATGGGATCTCATCAAAATAAAAAAGCTTCTGCATGACTAAAGAAAACAATATTAAGATAAAAAGAGAACCAACTGTTTGGGAAAATGTATTTGCCAATGATACCTCAGACAAGGGTTTAATCTCCAAAATATACAAAGAATTTACATGACTCCACTCTAAGAAGACAAGTAACCCAATTAAAAAGTGGCCAAAGGACTTGAACAGACATTACTCCAAGGAGGACATACAGAGGATCCAGAGACACATGAAAAGATGCTCAATATTGCTAGCTATCAGAGAGATGCAAATTAAAACCACAATGAGATACCACTTTAAACCAGTCAGAATGGCTGTCATAAACAAAGAAACAAACAACAAGTGTTGGAGAGGCTGTGGGAGAAAGGGGAGTTTAGTTCACTGTTGGTGGGATTGCAGACTGTTACAACCACTATGGAAAACAGTATGGAATTTTCTAAGAAAACTAAAAATGAACATGCCTTTTGACCCAGCAATTTCACTCTTAGGAGTATATCCTAAGAGCCCTGAAACACCAAAAGAATCTATGCACCCCAATGTTCATAGCAGCACAATTTACAATAGCCAAGAGTTGGAAGCAACCTAGGTGCCCATCAGTAAATGAATAGATCAAAATACTATGCTACATTTACACAATGAAATTCTATGCAGCAGAAAGAAAGAAGGAGCTCCTACCCTTAGCAACAGCATTGATGGAACTGGAAAGCATTATGCTGAGTGAAATAAGCCGGGCAGTGAAAGACAAATACCATATGATCTCACCTTTAACAGGAACCTAACAACAAAATAAACAAGCAAGCAAAACATAACCAAAGACACTGAAATAGAGAACAGGGGAATAGTGACCAGAGGGGAGAGGGGAGGGAATTTCAGGGGAAAAGGGGAAGGATTTACAGGAACAAGTGTAAAGGACACATGTACAAAATATAAGGAGGGTGGAAATGAAAGGGAGGTGGGGAGCACTGGGGGTGTGGGCTGGGATGGCAGTAAAAGACAGAAAACTGTACTTGAACAATAATTAAATAAATTTAAATAAATAAATAAATCATTGAATTTATTGAAGCTTTTAAAATGCAACTATATTTAAAGTAAAATAAAATTAAGCTCTGTGAAACAAATAAACAAAAAAGATCCTTTAATTTTTCCTCACATAAGCCTTATTATTGCAAACGATCTCAAAATTTTTTTTCCTGGGTGAGAATGCTACCCTATATTACTTGTAGCTGAGCTACTTTTAGGATTTTTCAATAATGTACTGCATATATTACAGGAAAATGCTATCTCTGGAACTACCCAGCTGTATTAGTGGCAAGACTGACATGACCAAGAGCAGGTGGCCAAGAATAATGCAGACATTCGGAAAAACTGGATTAAGACTTTTTTCCTTTTTCTAGATCCATAAAATAAACATCAGAGTGTAAACCCCTTCCAATTTGATCTGAATATCCATTTTTTTCTACCAGCAATTTGGAGTTTCATATGGATTTATCATCACCTAAATTGTGAGAATGTACATTTACCTAAAATGTCTTTCTTCTCCTTTTAGCTCTGTCTGATCTGGAGCTCATTGCCCAATCTATTATCTTTATTTTTGCTGGCTATGAGACCACTAGCACTTCTCTCTCCTTCCTTATGTATTTATTGGCCACTCACCCTGATGTGCAGCAGAAACTGCAGGAGGAGATTGATGCCACATTTCCCAATAAGGTAAGTGGGTGATACCTGGAGAGGAAGGTAGAAAGTGAAACCTTAGCAAGGAAATAGAAGACAAGGATTTGTGTCCAGACTATGGTTTTGGACAGGTCATATGACCTTTCTGAGCCACAAGTCTTTCAGCTATAAGGTAAAGATTGTAGGTGCTACCTACTTTGAGAGTATCTTTCTTCTCTAGGAAAGCCCATATTGGGGTTCTTTTGATAGCAATAACATGGAAAGGTCGCTAAGAGACAGAGACTAGCTAAAGCACTGTGTTCTGCTTTTAGATAGTGATAATACAACAACAAAAAACAGCTCTGATAGCTAATATTTGCATCTTAATATATATCTCCAAGTGCCTTGTTTTAATAAATGAATTTAGTCTTTAAAAAATTCTGTATTAGTCAAGATAGGCTAGGTTATGTTTCAGTAACAGGTTGGTCCTCAAATCTCAGTGGCTTTACATAGCAAAATGTAACTTCTAATATTTATATGTCCAACATGGATTGTTAGAGGAGCATGGGAGTAGAAATCTCTGCTACACATAGTTACTAGGAAAAATAAGCTAAAAAGACCCCACTTTCTCATAGCTGCACTCTCTGGGATATAAGGCATTCATGTTGTTTGGAGAATAAAGAACTAGAGTAATTGCTCAGTAGGTTTCCATATGTTTTGACCCTGAATTGACATACATCATCTCAGCTCACAGCCCATTCTCAAAGCTGGTTTTCCCTGACATCTCTCTGGGCTAAGAGATGTGGAGACTACATGGGTTTTGGGCAAGCTGTGAATATCCCTGCCACACAATCTATGAAGTGTCAACTCTAGTTATCTCCATGTAACATCATAAAACTGAGCTACGGAGAGGTAAAATAACTCATACACGAGTCATGTAGTTAGTGGTGAAGAGGCCACTAGCCAAACCTTTAGCCTCTACCATATTGCCTCTTCAATATAACACCAAGTGATACCAAATGTTGCCACCACTGTTTTCAGATATCTGACAAAACTGGAATTCTTTGTGGTGGGAAAAGACTGGCCTCTGGAGCTAGAGAGTCTTGTCTGAGATCTTCACAGCTTCCAGTCAACCCCTGAAGCAACAACTAGGAGACTGTTCCAGCAAGGCAGCATGGGGCTGAGTGGGTTTCCACCTGTTTATAAGTTTCACTAGAATGAACTGTGTGCTCTGGTAGCTAGCATCCAGTCCCACCCTTCTTTTGCCATAGTTGATTTAGAAAGGAACTCATTTCTCTCCAAATTATTTATAGTTTCTATAACTATATAATATAATGTTTCTCTCCAAATTTTTTATTAAATATTTTTTATTTTTATTGTTGTTCAAGTTCAGTTTTCTCCCTTTCCCCTTCTCCACCATTCCAGGCTCCCCCACTTCCCTCCCATTTCCACCCCCAACCCTTGGTTTTGTCCATGTGTCCTTTATAGTTATTCCTGTAAACTCTTTACCCTTTTCCCCCATTATTCTCTCCCCTCTCCCTTCTGGTTGCTGTCAGTTTGTTCTTGATTTCAATGTCTTTGGTTATATTTTGCTTGCTTCTTTGTTTTGTTGATTAGGTTCCACTTATAGATGAGATCATATGGTATTTGTCTTTCAACTGCCTGGCTTATTTCACTTAGCATAATGCTCTCCAGTTCCATCGTATATATCATCTAAAGAGTTAGCAAGCAGAATTTTTAAGTCTTATTATTTTTATTTTTTATTGTTGTTTCATTATAATTGTCCTGCCTTTTTTCACCATTTCTCTTCCCTGCCCTCCATGCCACTCCCACAGTCAATCCCCACCCTCATTGTCCATGCCTGTGCAAGCAGAATTTTTCAACTAAAAAACTTAATGTCAGAAATTTTGCTCTTTCCTTGGTACAGAAGTGTGACCTCTCTTTTTGAAAGGATACAGTGCCAATGGCATATTTCAGTTAAGAGTAAGAGGGATTTTAGTTCCTGTTCAGAGTATTGTCCCAAAGTCTCCCATAGACATAACTACTCCACATATCTCAGTGGAACATTAAGCATGTAAAAGGACATGATAGATATTAAAATGTCTATAAATCCTAAGGCCCTTTACCAAAACAAGGTATTCTTTGGAGCTCCTAACATTCCTATAGAACTACATAGACTGAGTTGAAAGTTGATCTCAAACCTCAATTTATCAAAACCTCTTTTTTTCTTCCCAGGCACCTCCCACTTATGATGCTATGGTCCAGATGGAGTATCTTGACATGGTGTTGAATGAATCTCTCAGATTATTCCCAGTTCTTGGCAGACTTGAAAGAGTGTGTAAGAAAGACGTGAAAATCAATGGGGTGTTCATTCCCAAAGGGACGGTGGTGATTGTGCCAAGCTTTATTCTTCACCGAGACCCAGAGTACTGGTCAGAGCCTGAGGAGTTCCATCCCAAAAGGTACTGGGCCCCTCAGAAAGGGAACCCTACCTGATCCAGGCTGCTTGGGACATATATTGATGTCTGTTAGTACAGATGAGAAACTTATGGTCATATAATCATTTATATGTACACATTTTTACTTTACTTTTCTTTTTTGCTTTTTTTACTTTGCTCAAGTACAATTGTCTCCATTTTCCCTCCATCACTCTCCCCCATCCCACCAACCCCCAACTCCCACCCTCAACCCTACCCTCTCCTATTGGCTTTGTCCCTGGATCCTTTATACATGTTCCTTGATGACCATTACCCTACATTCCCCTGTTATCCCACACAACCATCCCCTCTGGTTGCTGTTGGTTTGTTCTTTATTTCAATATCTCTGATTATATTTTGCTTGTTTGTTTGTTTTGTTGATTAGGTTTCATTTATAAATGAGATCATATGGTATTTATCTTTTACTGCTGGGCTTATTTTGCTTAGCACAATGCCCTCCAGTTCCATCCATGTTTCAAAGGGTAGGAGCTCCTTCTTTCTTTCTGCTGCATGATATTCCATTGTGTAAATGTACCACAGTTATTTGGTCCACCCATTCACTGATGGCCACTTAGGTTGCTTCCAGCACTTACCTATTGTAAATTGTGCTGCTATAAACATTGGGTTGCAGAGGTTTTTTTAATTGATGCTTCAGGATTCCTTTTTTTAAAAAAATAATTTATTTATTTATTTTTACATAGAGGGGAAGAAGAGAAAGAGTGGGAGATAAACATCAATGTGTGGTTGCCTCTCATGTGTCCCCTACTGGAGACCTAGCCTGCAACCCAGGCATGTGCCCTGACTGGGAATTGAACTGGCGACCCTTTGCTTCACAGGCCTGGGCTCAATCCTGGCTACACCAACCAAGGTGTGTTTCAGGATTCTTAGGGTATAATCTCGGCAGCGGAATTGCCCGGTCAAAAGGAAGTTCCATTTTTAGGGTTTTTTTTTTTTAAGGAAATTCTGTTTTCCACAGTGGCTGCACCAGTCTGCATTCCTACCAACAGTGCACTAGGGTTCTCTTTCCTCCACAACCTCACCAGCACTTGTCATTTGTTGATTTGTTTATGATGGCCATTCCGACCAGTGAGGAGTGGTGTCTCATTGTAATTTTAATTTGCATGTCTCAGCAGCTTGTGATGCTAAGTATCCTTTCATATGCCTCTGGGCCCTGTATATCTCATAATTGGAGAAGTGTCTTTTCAGGTTCTTTGCTCATTTTTAAATTGGATTATTTGTCTTCCTGGAGTGAAATTCTGTATGTATTTTGGAGATCAAATTTTTGTCAGAGGTATCATTAGCAAATATATGTTCCCATACACTTGATTCCCTTTTTATTTTGCTGATGTTTTCTTTAGTCATACAGAAGCTTTTTATTTTAATGAGGTCTCATTTGTTTATTCTTTCATTTATGTCCCTTGCTCTAGATGACATATAGGTGAAAATATTGCTGCGTGGAATAGCTGACATTTTCCTGCCTATGTTCTCCTCTATGACGTTTATAAGTTAGGGCTTATATTTAAGTCTTTTATCCATCTTGAGTTTATTTTTGTTTATGGTGGAAGTTGGTGGTCAAATTTTATTTTTTTCCCATGTAGCTGTCGAGATCTCCTAACACCATTTCTTGAAGAAGCTATTTTTACTCTTCAAGCAATATATGCTTCTTCCCCCCTTTTCAAATACTAATTGACTATAAAGACCTGGGTTTATTTCTGGTCTTTATTCTGTTCTATTGATCTGCATTTCTGTCCTTATGCCAGTACCATAATGTTTTGATTACAGTGGCCTTAAAATATAGTTGGATATTAGGTTTGTGATCCCTCCTACTTTGTTCTTCTTTCTCAAAGTTGCTGTGCCTATTCGAGGTTGTTTATGGTTCCATATAAATTTTTTAAAGGTTTGTTCTATATCTATGAAATATGTCATTGGTATTTTAAGAGAGACTGCCTTGAATCTATAAATTGCTCTGGGTAGTATGGACATTTTGATGATGTTGATTCTTCCAATCCATAAACACAATATATGCTTCCATTTATTTGTGTCTTCCTTAATTTCTTTCTTCAGTGTAGAGTAGTATTCTTTTTTAAAAATATATTTTCTTGATTATACCATTATAGTTGTTCTATTCCCCCCCTCATTCCCCTCCACCTGCACATTCCCTCCCCCACCATTCTCCCCCCCTTAGTTTATAATCACGTATCTCAAGTTCTTTGGATTCTATATTTCCCCCACTATTCTTGCCCTCCCCCCTATCTATTTTCTACCTACCATCTATGCTATTTTCTGTGCCTTCTCCCCCTCCCATCCCCCTGTTTCTAACCCTCCATGTGTTCTTCATTTCTATGGTTCCACTCCTGATCTAGCTGTCCTCTTGGTTTGCTTTTGCTTTAGGTGTGGTTGTTAATAACTGTGAGTTTGCTGTCCTTTCACTGTTCCAACTTTTCATCTTCTTTTTCTTAGATAAATCCCTTTAACATTTCATATAATAAAGGTTTGGTGAAGATGAACTCCTTCAACTTGACCTTATCTGAGAAGCACTTTATCTGCCCTTCCATTCTAAATGAAAGTTTTGCTGGATAGAGCAATCTTGGCTGTAGGCCTTTGGATTTCATGACCTGGAATACTTCTTTCCAGCCCCTTCTTGCCTGGAAGGTCTCTTTTGAGAAATCCGCTGACAGTCTGATGGGAACTCCTTTGTAGGTGACTGTCCCCTTTTCCCTTGATGCTTCTAGGATTCTCTCCTTCATTTTGGTCTTGGCTAATGTAATTATGATGTGCCTTGGTGTATTCCTTCTTGGGTCCAACTTCTTTGGCACTCTCTGAGCTTCCTGGATTTCCTGGAAGTCTATTTCCTTTGCCAGACTGGGGAAGTTCTCCTTTATTATTTGTTCAAATAAGTTTTCCACTCGTGGCTGTTTCTCTTCCCCTTCTGGTACCCCTATAATCCGGATGTTGGAACGTTTAAAGATGTCCTGGAGGTTCCTAAGCCTCTCCTCGTTTTTTTGAATTCTCATTTCTTCATTCCTTTCTGGTGGGATGTTTTGTTCTTCCTTCTGGTCCATTCCATTGATTTGAGTCCCAGTTTCCTTTCCCTCGCTATTGGTTTCCTGTGCATCTCCCTTCATTTCAATTAGTTTAGCCTTCATATGTCCCTCTAATTTGTAACCTTGTTCCTCTAATTTGTGACTATAATCTACCAGTTCTGTGAGCATCCTGATAAATAGTGTCTTGAATTGTGCTTCTGAGAGGCTGGCAATTTCTCGGTCGCTTAGAGTTATTGGCTCTGGGACTTTGAGTTCTTTTTGCGCCATCTTTTGAGCTGTTCGTGCCTGTTCCATAGCAGGATCAGAGCCCTAAAGTGTTCACTAGAACAGGTCAACTACGTCGCTGGGTTGTGATGCTGTATGTGGGGGAGGGGTCAAAGAGGGACTATGGCATCCTGTCTGCCGCCTACCTCCGCGGTCCTCACCAGTGCCACAGTTGCTGCCATTACCAGGCCCACGCATTTCATCCCACTGCACACGAGTGTGCCACTGCCGTCAGCCCTCGCCCCCTGGGGCCTGTGTGGTCCGTCTCACTGTGTGCGAATGTAGGACCTCGGTCAGTCTGCCCCACACCCCAACTGGTTCCGGGCTGCCTGCGCGCCTGGGTTGGGGGACCTGTCCTGCCCGACCCTGCTCGCTGCTGGCTCCGCTCCTCTTACCATCCCCGTTGAACGGTTAGATGTAGTCGGACTTCCGTATAATTCGGTTTTCTGGTCTTTGGGTGTGTCCTAGTTCTCCAAACCTTTGTTGTATTCAAACTTGGTTGTGGGAGAAGGCACAGTGTTTCCACCTATGCCTCCATCTTGGTGGAAGTCCGAGAAAATTCCAAATGGGATTTTTTTTTTCCTAATTTCTGTTTCTGGTATTTCACTGTTGGTGTACAAAAATGTCTTTGATTTCTGAATGTTGACTTTGAACACTGCTGTTTTGCCAAATTTGCTTAATAGATTGGAGTACTTTTTAGGTGGAGTGTATAGGGTTTTCTATGTACACTATCATATCATCTACGATCAGTGACAGTTTTACTTCCTCCTTTCTAATTTGGATGCCCTTTATTTCTCTTTCTTGTCTGATTGCTGTGGCTAGGACTTCCAATACTAGTTGAACTGAAGTGGTGAAAGCAGACATCCTTCTCTTGTTCCTGATCTTAGTGGGAAAGGTGGGAAAGCTTTTAGTTTTTCCCTATTGAGTATTGTATTAGCTGTGATTTCTCATATATGGCCTTTATCATGTTAAAGAATTCTCCTTCTACTCCCACTTTTTTATCACAAACAGGTGCTGTGCCCTATCAAATGCTTTTTCCAAATCTATTGATATGATCTGTAATTTTTGTCTTTTCTTTTGTTTGTGTGATATATTATGTTTCTTTTTTAAATATATTTTATTGTTTATGCTCTTCCAGTTGTCCCATTTCCCCCTCTTCACTTCCCACCACCCCATACACCCTCTCCCACCCACATTCTCCCACCCCTTTAGTTCATGTCCATGGGTCATACATATAAGTTCTTTAGCTTCTACATTTCCCATACTATTCTTACCCTCCCCTCGTCTATTTTCTACCTACTATCTATGCTACTTATTCTCTGTACCCTTTTCTCCTCTCTCCCCACCCACTCCCCTGTTGATAACCCTCCATGTGATCTCCATTTCTGTGGTTCTGTTGCTTTTCTAGTTGTTTGCTTAGTTTGTTTTTGTTTTAGGTGTGGTTGTTAATAATTGCGAGTTTGCTGTCGTTTTACTGTACATGTTTTTTATCTTCTTTTTCTTTTTTTAAAGATTTAAATTTTTTTTTTATTTATCTTTAGAGAGGAAGGGAAGGAGAGAAGGAGAGAAATATCAATGTATGGTTGCTTCTTGTGGGTCCCCTGCTGGGACCTGGCCCACAACCCAGGCATGTGCCCTGACTGGGATATCTTCTTTTTCTTAGAAAAGTCCCTTTAACATTTCATATAATAAGGGCTTGGTGATGATTAATTCCTTTACCTTGACCTTATCTGACAAGCACTTTATCTGCCCTTCCATTCTAAATGAAAGCTTTGCTGGATAGAGCCATCTTGGATGTAGGTCCTTGCCTTTCATGAATTGGAATGCTTCTTTCCAGCTCCTTCTTGCCTGTAAGGTCTCTTTTGAGAAATCCACCAACAGTCTGATGGGAAGTCCTTTGTAGGTGACTGCCTCCTTAACTCTTGCTGCTTCTAGGATGCTCTCCTTCATTTTAATCTTGGCTATTGTAATTATGATGTGCCTTGGTGTATTCCTTCTTGGGTCCAACTTCTTTGGGACTCTTTGAGCTTCCTGGATTTCCTGGAAGTCTATTTTCTTTGCCAGATTTGAAAAGTTCTCCTTTCTTATTTTTTAAAATAAGTTTTCCACTCGTGGCTCTTCCTCTTCCCCTCTGGTACCCCTATAATTTAGATATTTGATCATTTAAAGATGTCCTGGAGGTTCCTAAGCCTCTCCTCATTTTTTTTTTAATTCTTGTTTTTTCACTGTTTTCTGTTTGGTTGTTTCTTTCTTCCTTCTGGTCCACTCCATTGATTTGAGTCCCAGTTTCCTTCCCATCATTGTTGATTCCCTGTACATTTTCCTTTATTGCACTTAGCATTACCTTCATTTTTTCATCTAATTTGCAACCAAATTCAACCAATTCTGTGAGCATCCTGATCACTGGTGCTTTGAACTGTGCATCTGATAGGTTGGCTATCTCTTGGTGGCTTAGTTATATTTTTTCTGGAGCTTTGGTCTGTTCTTTCATTTGGGCCATTTTTTTTGGTCTTGATGCACCTGTTCCATAGTTAGGGGCAGAGCCTTAGGTATTCACCTGGGCAGGATAACCCATGTTGCTCTCTTGTGATGCTGCATGTAGGGCAGTGGTCCAAGAGGGAATGATGGTGCTTGCTCAGCTCTCTGCTGGATTTCAGTCACTTCTTCTGCTTTCCCCAAGTGAACTGGGTCCTTCTGGTGCTGATTCCTGTGTGGGTGGGTTTCTGTATGTCCTAGGACCCTCTGGATCTCTCTAACATACTCTTCTGTGGGTCCAGGAGGTGTTTTCAATTGGTGGTTTGAGGCTTTAATTTCTGGCACTGGAGCCCTGGGTTGTGGGCTCTGTCTTACTCTCCGGTTTTGCTTGGTTTATTTGTGTGAGAATGTGAGACCACCCATTTTGCTAGCTGCATTGTGTGCTGTGCCCCTCCACAATCTGCCACCTTGCTGGGTCCACCCGCTGCCATTGGGTTCCTGGGTCCTCCAGCCACAGCTTTTTGTGCTGAGACCCCTCTTCATTCGGCTGCCTGATTCCGCCCCTCCTACTGGTCTGGATGAATGTGTCTACTTTATTTCCTTGGTTGTCAGACTTCCATACAGTTAAATTTTCTGTCAGTACTGGTTGTTCTTTTGTTTCTAAATTTTAGTTGTTCTTATTTTGGTTGTGCAAGGAGGCACAGTATGTCTACCTATGCCTCCATCTTGGCCTGAAGTCCGTATTATGTATCTTGATTTCTGAATATTGTACCACTCTTGAATCCTTGGGATGAATCGCACTTGATCATGATGTATGGCCTTTTTAATGTATTGCTACATACAGTTTGCCAATATTTTATTGAGGCTTTAGGCGTTTATGTTCATCAGTGATATTGGCCTGTAGGTTTCTTTCTTTGTTGTGTCTTTATCTGGTTTTGGAATTAAGATCATGCTGGCTGTGTAAAAAGAGTTTGAGTGTCTTCCCTCTTCTTGGATTTCTTGAAATAATCTGAGAAAAATAGGAGTTAGCTTTTCCTTAAAAGTTTTGTAAAATTCTCCTGTGAAACTGGCCAGTACAGGGCTTTTGTGTGCTGGGAGTTTTTTAAAAAATATATTTTATTGATTATATCATTACAGTTGTTCTATCCCCCCCCTTCATTTCCCTCCACCCTGCACACCCCCTCCCCCATCATTTCCCCCCTTTAGTTTATGACAACTTGTCTCAAGTTCTTTAGATTCTATATTTCCCCTACGATTCTTGCCCTCCCCCCTATCTATTTTCTACCTACCATCCATGCTACTTATTCTCTGTACGCTTTTCTCCTCTTTCCCCACCTACTCCCCTGTTGCTAACCCTCCATGTGTTCTTCATTTCTATGGTTCTGCTCCTGATCTAGCTGTCCTCTTAGTTTGCTTTTGTTTTAGATGTGGTTGTTAATAACTCTGAGTTTGCTGTGCTTTCACTGTTCATATTTTTTATCTTCTTTTTCTTAGGTAAGTCCCTTTAATATTTCATATAATAAGGGCTTGGTGATGATGAACGCCTTGAATTTGATGCTATCTGAGAAGCACTTTATCTTTCCTTCCATTCTAAATGAAAACTTTGCTGGATAAAGCAATCTTGGTTGTAGGTCTTTGGATTTCATGACTTGGAATACTTCTTTCCAGCCCCTTCTTGCCTGTCAGGTCTCTTTTGAGAAATCCACTGACAGTCTGATGGGAATTCCTTTGTAGGTGACTGTCCCCTTCTCTCTTGCTGCTTCTAGGATTCTCTCCTTCATTTTAATCTTGGCTAATGTAATTATGATGTGCCTTGGTGTGTTCCTTCTTAGGTCCAACTTCTTTGGCACTCTCTGAGCTTCCTGGATTTCCTGGAAGTCTATTTCCTTTGCCAGACTGGGGAAGTTCTCCTTTATTATTTGTTCAAATAAGTTTTCCACTTGTTGCTCTTCCTCTTCCCCTTCTGGTACCTCTATAATTTGGATGTTGGAACATTTAAAGATGTCCTGGAGGTTCCTAAGCCTCTCCTCATTTTTTTTGAATTCTTGTTTCTTCATTCTTTTCTGGTGGGATGTTTCGTTCTTCCTTCTGGTCCATTCCATTGATTTGAGTCCCAGTTTCCTTTCCATCACTATTGGTTTCCTGTGCATTTCCCTTCATTTCAATTAGTTTAGCCTTCATATATTCCTGTAATTTGTGACTATAGTCAACCAGTTCTGTGAGCATCCTGATCACCAGTATTTTGAACTGTGCATCTGAGAGGTTCGCTATTTCTTTTTCACTTGGAGTTATCGGCTCTGGGGCTTTGAGTTCTTCTTGAGCCATATTTTGGACTGTTCATGCCTGGTACGATGTATGAGGAGTGGAGCCCTAGGTGTTCACCAGGGTGGGGCAACTCAGTTCCTGGGTTGTGACGTTGTATGTGGGGGCGGGGTCAGAGGACAGCAATGGCGGTCCCCTCTGCCGTCTCTTGCCACCGGGGCCACATGGTCCATCCCACGGCGAGAGAATGTGTGATCTCAGTCAGCCCGCCGCCTTGCACACTCACTGGGTTCGCCACTGGGGCCTGCGTGGTCTGTTCCACTGCTCACTCATCTGCTGGTTTATCTGCACATGAATGTGTGACCATGGTCAGCCTGCCTTGCACCCTCACTGGGTCCACAATTCTACCCTGGCTCGGGGGATCTTTCCTGCCCAACCCTGCTCTGCTGCTGGCTCCGCCCCTCTTACTGGTCCATTTGAATGGTTCGTTGTTGTCAGATTTCCGTATAGTTCAATTTTCTGTTCTTTGGCTGCGTCTTTGTTTACTAAACCTTTGTTGTATTCAAACTTAGTTGTGGGAGAAGGCACAGTGTTTCCACCTACGCCTCCATCTTGGCAGAAGTCTCTGGCTGTTTTTTTTACTGCTTCAATTGCATCAGCTGTTATTAGTCTGTTCAAGCTTTCTGTTTCTTCTTCCTTCAGTTTTGGGAGATTATATTTGTCTAGAAATGTGTCCATTTCACCTTAGTATTCAAGTTTCTTGACATATAGTTGTTTGTAATAATTTCTTACAATCCTTTTTATCTCTGTGCTATCAGTTGTAATCTCCCCTCTTTCATTTCTGGTTTTGTTTACTTGTGTCCTCTCTCTGTTTTTCTTGATGAGTCTGCTCAAAGGCTTGTAAATTTGTTTATCTTTTCAAAGAACCAGCTTCTGATTTATTGATCTTTTGGACTATTGTTTTAGTCTCTAAGTTTTGTAATTCTGCTCTGATCTTTGTGATTTCCTCCCTTCTACTTACTCTGGGCTTTGTTTGCTGTTGTCCCTCTAGTTCTTGTAGATATAGGGTCAGGTTATTTGTTTGAAATGTTTCCATATTGTTTAGGTAGTCCTGTATTGCTATGAATTTCCCTCTTAGGACTACTTTTGCTGTGTCCCATGAGTTTTGGATTGTTGTGAGTACATTTTCATTTGTTTCTGGAAACTTTCTGATTTCTTCCCTAATCTAATTGTTGGCCCATTTATTGTTTAATAGCATGCTATTTAATCTCCATGAAATTTGAGTGTTCTGAGCTTTTTCCTTGAGGTTGGTTTCTAGTTTTAGGCTTGTGTGGTTTGAGAAAATGCTTGATATTATTTAAATTTTCTTCAATTTGTTGAATTCCTTAATATGATTGAATATTGAGGAATCAAATTTGAATAAAGCTAGGTGTAATCTTCAAGTATTTGACAGCCTAGTGGAACAGATATACAAGGAAACCATTGATTACACTAGAATAGAGGAGCATCATACAACCATGTAAGTTATATGATTAAGCTATTCAATAGGAGAGAGAGGGACAATAGAGGAGAGGTCAGAGAAGGGGAAGGAAGAAAAAGAAAAATAGCAACTTAACCAATGGGAAGTATTATTTTTGCTTCCTTCCTGCATGAGTGTGTGACCAACATGAGTTTTATGGAGCAGGATCCTACTTTTCCTTCAGTTAGTCTCATTTCCTACTTGCCTTCCAGAGTGCGAACACCTCAATATCCTGAATGTAATTTAGTGTTTAAAGGTAAATTTTCAGAGATTAAACCTTTGTCTGAGGTATCATTGGCAAATATGATAGCATGGATGGAACTGAAAAGCATTATGCTAAGTGAAATAAGCCGGGTGGTGAAAGACAAATACCATACGATCTCACCTTTAACAGGAACATAAACAACAAGACAAACAAGCAAAACATAACCAAAGACATCAAAATAGAAAACAGGCTGACAGTCTCCAGAGGGGAGGGAATTTCAGGGGAAAAGAAGGAAGGTTTACAGGAATAAGCATAAAAGACACATGAACAAATACAAGTGGGCAGGGAAATGGGAGGTAGGTGGGGAGGGCTGAGCTGGGAGCAAAAGACAGAAAACTGTACTTGAACAACAATTTAAATTTAATTAATTAATTAAAAAAATAAAGAGTGAGAAAAAATAAAAGTAAAATTTCCTTTAAACAGTATTCATATCATCTCTTCAATGAGACTGAAATCTCCTATAAGGTAAAGGGAATGGGAAGGATCTGTAGCTTACAATTCTCACAGCAAAATAACCAGAGCAGGATCTCACTGACTAGCCCACACAAGTAGCCTGTGTACTACTGGTTGAGGAGCTTAAGTGAGAACCTCAAACATGAAGCTCTTGTGATGTTTATGTTTTGATAATTGTTTTCATATACTGTTGTGGAATCAGGTTCAGTAAGTTGAACAAGAACAACATAAATCCTTATGCATACATGCCATTCGGAAATGGACCCCGGAACTGCATTGGCATGAGGTTTGCTCTAATGAACATGAAGCTTGCTGTCATCCGAGTTCTACAGGACTTCTCCTTCAAGCCTTGTAAAGAAACACAGGTCAGGCACTTAATACATTCCTACTCTGCATAAATAATGCTTGACTGAGAGTTTTTCTGAAACTGAGATACACACACACATATATATATACATACATGTATTGTATATACATACATGTATTGAATATGTATATATGCATATATATGAATGTATGCTTAAGTGTGCTCATTCATTGTTTAATAATTTGTTCTGTTGACCAGAGAATCTGTTTGCAGTCATCAGTGACCTTTAAGATCCCGTTAGTCTGGAGTGCTAAGTCTGTGATTTATAAATACCCAACTATAAAGGCCATCTAGAATTAGTGCTGTTAGTGTGACATGATGATGCAGAGTCCTTTGAGAAAAGTTTTAAATTTGGTTTCAAGTCCCCTGGAAGGGAGTGGAAGCACTGCACACAGCCCTGAAGTGCAGTGATAATAATGGGTCATGACTTTTGAATGCTGCTCTTTTTTAGCAGAAGTTAGAGAGGCTCTTGCAATAGTGGTTCTCAACCCCTGGCTGAATAATTGAAATCAGCAGGGAGCTTTGAAAAATCCTATGCCTAGGTGAGAAATCCTATGCCAGATTCTAAAATAATTCCTCTTGTGTGGGTTTAAAAGCACCTCCTTTGGTTCTCATGTGCACATGAGGTTGAGAATCACTCGTTAAAGCATTTCTGCCTGATGTGCGGAACTCCCACAGTCCAGGGCCCTCTGGCTACTTGAACCCTCCTTCTAGGAGCCCCGCTGCAATCCAGTTGAGATTGTTTATATCTTAATAAGACCACTCTGATGTTCTTGCTCTCCTCCTCACTCTGTTTTCATCCTTCAAGTCCTAGTTCATTCCCAAAGCCCATCCAGGAGCCTTCCCATCAAGTCCAGAGCCCATTCTGTACTCTGTTCTGTTATCACTACTGCAGGCTGGTATCATCAGTCATACCATCTAACCTAATTCTCTATCATTAACCCATCCAGTTTGGTTCTATGTGTTTTCTTAGTACCTAAGAATGTCTTTAACTCTAGCATCTCATTTTATTCCTTTCATAAATTCCCAGTGGTGCCTTATGTCATGCAGGAAATCATGAAGAGGTTTTTTTGTTTGTGTGTTTGTTGTTGGTTTTTTTTTCAGTTAATCTGCAGATTTGGATACAAATTTTAAATGATTTAATTTGAAAAATTCAGGGTGGGCAGGCTAGGATGGGAGTGAAAGACAGAAAAATGTACTTGAACAACAATTAAAAAAATAAATTAGAGAGACTTCCGCCAAGATTGAGGCATAGGTGGAAACACTGTGCCTTCTCCCACAACCAAGTTTGAACACAACAAAGGTTTGGAGAACTAGGACACACCCAAAGACCAGAAAACCGAATTATACGGAAGTCCGACAACTACGAACCGTTCAACGGGGACGGTAAGAGAGGTGGAGCCAGCAGCAGAGCTGGGTCGGGCAGGACAGATCCCCTGACCTAGGCGCGCAGGCAGCCCGGAACCAGTCGGGGTGTGGGGCATACTGTCCGCGGTCGCACATTCGCACACAGTGAGACGGACCATGCAGGCCCCCGGGGGCGAACCCAGTGGTGGAGGGCTGACAGTGGTGGCACACTCGCGTGCAGTGGAATGAACCCCTGGGCCTGGTGACTGTGGTGGCTGCGGCGCCAGTGGGGGAAAGGAAGATGGGACACAATTGTTCCTCTTTGACCCCGCCCCCACATACAACATCACAACCCAGCGACTTAGTTGCCCTGTTCTAGTGAACACTTTAGGGCTCTGATCCTGCTATGGAACAGGCACGAACAGCTCAAAAGATGGCGCAAAAAGAACTCAAAGTCCCAGAGCCAATAACTCTAAGCGACCGAGAAATTGCCAGCCTCTCAGAAGCACAATTCAAGACACTATTTATCAGGATGCTCACAGAACTGGTAGATTATAGTCATAAATTAGAGGAACATATGAAGGCTAAACTAATTGAAATGAAGGGAGATGTCCAGGAAACCAATAGCGATGGAAAGGAAACTGGGACTCAAATCAATGGAATGGACCAGAAGAAAGAACAAAACATCCCACCAGAAAGGAATGAAGAAATGAGAATTCAAAAAAACGAGGAGAGGCTTAGGAACCTCCAGTACATCTTTAAACGTTCCAACATCCGGATTATAGGGGTACCAGAAGGGGGAAAGAAACAGCCACAAGTGGAAAACTTATTTGAACAAATAATAAAGGAGAACTTCCCCAGTCTGGCAAAGGAAATAGACTTCCAGGAAATCCAGGAAGCTCAGAGAGTGCCAAAGAAGTTGGACCCAAGAAGGAACACACCAAGGCACATCATAATTACATTAGCCAAGA